>NC_137056.1:20394722-20399722 GCF_032717465.1 Coenobita brevimanus | reverse complement strand
ATAGAGATACTCATTCGGGTTGTGTGTCCCCATGAGGGCCGTGAGATGGTTCCTGATTCCGTGGAGCTGGTGCCCGTAGGCAGGTAGGGCAATGGCTACATCGGCCAGGGGCGCAAGATCGTAGCGCAAAGAGGCGATGTCGTCGATAAGCATTACCTCGCCTCCCGAGCCGGCCAAGGCCCCGGGACGTACTCCACCATCGTCATGACCTGACCCAGACCCCAGGAGGGTCAGCACTGCCAGCAGGGAGATCGCTAACATCGTACCTAGAAAATCAGGGTAGAGTTAATGGGGAAGGTCGTGAAGAGGTTGATGGGCAGAGTGCAGTTTGGACCGATATTGATTGGTTGATGAATGAGCAGGTGGAGATGGAGATGAAGGAGACTGAGGGATAGGTGGAGACAAGGTAGACTGAAGGATGGGAGGAGGGGAAGAGGGGGCAGGAGGTTGTGTAAGTGACTCTTCCAACACGAGGCCACGGGGTGCTCGCTTTAAGTCATCGACGTGGACCCATCTGGTGTCCCTAGTGGACAGGTCCTGGAGGTGAAATTTGTTGCCTTGTTGAGTGAGGACGCGGTAGGGCCCTGTAAATTTGTCATCCAACTTAGAGGAACGCATATGGGAATGAGCAAAGACAAGATCGCCTACACTGATAGTGATAGGAGAGGCGGTCTTATGTTGGTGCTGCAGCATGTCCTCCTGAGAGGAAGCCAAAGTGGATTGGACATACTGGTGGATTGTCTGGAAGTTGGCCAATTTTAGTTTAACATAATCATCCATGTTCTAGATGGGTTCTGGCTTTGAGGATAAGAGAGAGTATGGGAGGTCCTTGTCAAAACCAAAGAGGACGAAGAAGGGAGATTCAGCAATGGATGCATTGATGGAACTATTGATGGAGGATGCCACTTGGGGAATCCAGTCATCCCAGGACGAACTATGGGAGCCTAGATGTCTGAGGCACTCTAAGATTTTCGGTTGTGGCGTTCTACAAGGCCATTGGAAGCCGGATGGTTAGGCACGACATTGCACTTACTGATATGAAAGTGGCGACAGATCTCATTGAGAAGGCTATTGTTGAACTCTGTACCGTTGTCAGTAAGAATGGTATGAGGGGTACTGAACGGGCAAATTACGTGATCTACAAGGGCACGTGCAACGCTCTTCGCGGTCTTGTCGGAGAGGGGTACAAGGACACAGTAGCGGGAGAAGTGGTCGACCGCTACGAACAAGTACTCGGCGCCAGATTCTGTGAGAGGGAGTTTTAAGAGATCGATTGAGACAGTTTCCCATGGTTGTGACGGGATTGGGTATTGTAAGAGAGGTGCTGGTAAGCCGGTTGATCCTTTGTGGCGGTGGCAGGAGAGGCAAGAGTCACAGTGGGCATTGATATCACGGCGCATGGTTGGCCAATAGTATTTGAGACGTGCTTGGCGCAAACATCGGTCTTTACCTGGATGGGAAGCTTGAGGAGTATTATGAACAATATGAAGAACCTTTGGTATCAGGGCAGTGGGGACAACAAGTTGGCGTACTTCGCGATTGGGCATATCTTTGCCTGTTAGCAGTGTTTTTCTGTACAAGAGATCATCATCTAGCATGAACTCATCTAGTGATACTGGCAGAGTAGGTAAGGTCGAGGCATCGCCAGATTCTAGGAAATAAATGACTTTGGACCACATGGGGTCTTGGCGTTGAAAGTTTCGAACAACTTCTGATGTTAGTGTAGTATTTTCAGTTACTTCAGGCTGCAGTGATGTTATAGCTGCTGCTACGTGACGTGAGAGTGCGTCTGCGACTACATTCAACTTGCCTGGTACATATTGAAAAGTGGGATTAAAGTCCTGGATGATGACAGACCATCTAGCTAACCTACCTGTTAGGTTGCGATTTTTGAACAAATCACATAGTGGAAGGTGGTCTGTTTGGATATGCACTGGATAACCATAGACGATATCTCTGAAATGTTTCAAGGACCAGATTACCGCTAGCGCTTCGAGATCTGTGACACTGTAGTTACGTTCAGCGGTTGTAAGGGTGCGACTAGCATACGCTATTACGCGCTTCCTTGATGCTTCATAGAGTTGCATCAAAACGGCACCAAGTCCAGTGCCTGAGGCGTCTGTCCAGAGAAGGAAGGGTGTGGTATAATCAGGGAACGCTAGAATAGGGGCATTTACAAGAGCTGTCTTTAGCTTTTGGAAAGCCTGTGACTGGTCATTAGTCCAAACAAAGGGCACATTCTGCTTGAGTAAGTGGGTCAGAGGAGCGGCGATCTGCGCATAATTCCGGATGTAGCGACGATAATAGCCACTGAGGCCCAGGAAACTTCGTACAGCGTCGGTAGTGGTAGGTTCTGGGAAGTTAATGATCGCCTTAGTTTTATCCTAATTAGTATGAATGCCTTGAGCATCTACGACATGGCCTAGGAATTTGATTTTCTTTCGCAGGAAGTCACATTTACTGAGATTGATTTTCAGGCCTGCGAGCTGGAGGCGTTCAAAGACTTGCTGGAGTTTGGTAAAATGATCAGGGATGGATTTACTCACAACAATGATATCATCTAGGTAAGCAAAAAGAGAGTGTCCCATCATACCGCTGAAGACTGAATGGATAAGTCGCATGAACACGGAAGGAGCATTTCTCAGACCAAAAGGGAGTCTCTTAAACTGAAAATGTCCGGAAGGGGTGCTAAAGGCTGTGACTGGGCGAGAGGACTCTTCCATTTCGACCTGCCAGTACCCGCTGAGGAGGTCTAAAGATGAAAAGACTACGTTATTTTCACCAAGGGATTCTAGCAAATCAATGAGGACAGGTAACGGGAAACGGTCTGGAACGGTGACAGAATTGACCTTACGATAGTCGACTACTGGTCTAAGGTTGCCGTCCTTCTTTGGTACTAAGAAAAGTGGGCTATTCCAACGACTGACGGAGGGTTCAATAATGTCCTGGTCTAACATGTTCTGTACCATTTGATCTGTTTGCTTTCTCTGTCTGTGAGGCAATCGATACGCTGGTATGTAAATCGGCTGAGTTCCTGGGAGTAGTTCAATCGTATGTTTGACAAGGTCTGTTCTACCCATCGGTTCACCAGGTAAGGCAACCACGTTTCTGTACGAGGTCAGAAGGTCGAGGAGTTGAGGCGTATTTTCTGGGAAATCTGTGCAAGTGAGATGTGAGAGCATATCGGGTGAATGTGTCGGCGCAGATCCCGTAGAGTTAATAGTACATACACCGATAGGCGTATCATCAGTCTGAATAGTAGGAATTGAGGAATCCTGGCACACCTTTACGGCCGCTGGGTATACTAGGAAGTCTCCAATCTTTACACCACGTTTAAGTTTTAGTGGAGCATTTGTGACATTGAGCAAGTACAGGTAGCATAAACTGTCCTCTAAGACTGTACACCACGCTGACTCATAAGTCAAGCCATTCACACAACACGTCTCAGGTAGGGTTAGTACATCCACTCCTTCTTTCGCACCGGCAACACAAACAGAGACTTTGGTGAACTCATGTGGTAACAAAATTGTGCACGTATTCGTTACTGCACGTTTCGTCTCTGCGTGTTGAAGATCATTCAGACTGTGTGAGGTAGGTAACTGAGACATGTCTGAGTCAGCGATAGTGTTGTCGGGAGAGGATGTAAGAGCCATATTCGAAGGCTGTGATGATGTATCAGGAGACATTGAGGAATTTATGTCCTTGCTCGCAGTCAGTAAAGGAATGATCTCTGTATTCTCAGATGATGATAGTGGTGGTTTGGGCTGGGTTGGACTTTTTGGTAGTGATAGGGACAGAGGTAATTGAAGGACTGATTTGATCGTAAGAACAGGACGGGGACATTCCATAGTGTAAACCAGGAATCCAGAAATGTCTATACTACCACAAGCAGGTAATAATGCAATGGAATGTTGTGCCATGGTGGAGAAACCAATAAGGGCATCTGCAGGATACTGCAAGTCATTAGTGACATGAAATTCAATGAGGATAGGGGGCAAAGCTCTGTGGAGTTTGACTTCAAGGGTGACTCTTCCCTTAACCTTAAACTCTGAGCCGTTAACACCACATAGGCGAATGTCTGGTGGTTCTAGGAAACTGACGTGGCTGTGATGGCGATGAATAATTTGTAAGGAATTTTCGGAGATGAGATTTATTATAGCTCCTGTGTCCAAGAAGAATGACGTTGGTATGTCATGACTGCTTCCGAGAATGACTAAACCCGAGGATGTTATGGGACCTACATGGCGGGTGGGGAGTTGGGTGTCTGGTTCTACGTGATATTGGTCCGATACGGGCGCGGCGCTTCCCCCGACTGTGGGCGGTTGAGGTAACGACATTCCTCAGTAGTGTGAGTCGTGCTTGATTTGTGGTATTTGCAGTGTGGACGACGTGAGCGGGAAGGCGTATGCTGTCTGGTTTGGGAGTGAGGACGTCTGTATGTACGGTCGCAACTGGATGCTCGATGTCCAGGATGACCACAGTACCAGCAAAGAATTGAAGATTGTCTGTTCCGTCGGGCGCTAGATTGATCACGGCCTGCGGTAGGAGAGCGATGTGTGGCAGGTCTGCCGCGTGTGGTGGGACGGGAGCGAGATTGGTCTGGGGTAGTGGAGGTGTGACAGACTGAGGAGGCCAAGGGTTGGGTGGTGCCCTGACGCGCGTAGTTCGAACCTGTTCTTTCATGAATGGCTTTAGTGACCTGAATAATTTTATCTCCTGGATTGAAACCGATTTCCAAGGCTAGCTCTCGCTGTTTAGGAGTAAGCCAGTGAAGGAATCTGAGGTAACCAATTAAGTCAGCAAAGTTGGTGAGTGAAAGCATTGGAACGCCATTCTTGTCTTCTAACCATTTCGTGCCTACCAGTAATTGGAGCATCTCGCTACTAGTTGCTTTCATGGTGGCGGCAGCTTCGCGGAGCTTGGCATATTGCGCTGGGACGCGCAAGTCCTCATCTAGTTGGTTTAGGAGATTAATGAATCCCATGAGAGACGCGGTATTT
>NC_137056.1:20379722-20387222 GCF_032717465.1 Coenobita brevimanus | reverse complement strand
ACGTGCCGGTGATCTCTCCTGTAGTTACATCTCAAGCAATGACTCAGTCGGAACCCATACGTCTGGCTAAGAAAAAACAGCTGGAGCAATATCTGAAGGTCACGGATAATGTAGACCACAAAACACGACTCCTAGCCCTCCTTAGAGAATTTTCCGACATAGTAGCACTTCCAGGAGAAGCGCTGGGTAGGACGGATAGGGTGAAGCATCATATTGGTTTGTGCCCTGGTACAAATCCAGTTTATGTGCCCGCATACTGTCTACCGCACAGCCAAAGGGAAGCAGTGGATGAGGAAGTTGAAAGGATGCTTCGTGATGACGTTATCCAGCCTTCCTCCTCGCCTTGGAAGGCACCACTCTTTCTAGTGCCTAAGAAGGACGGTGGTGTGAGACCTGTTGTGGATTTTCGGCAAGTGAACAAGGTAACAGTACCGGATCGTTACCCGATTCCGCATCTGCGAATACTGTGTTTACTTGTCTGGATCTAGCGTCAGGGTTGGCAGGTGGAGCTGACCGAAGAGTCGCGTCTCATTACTGCTTTTAGCACTCACCGTGGGCACTTTGAATTTCTCCGGATGCCTTTTGGACTGAGTAATGCTCCTTTAACATTTCAGTGGATGATTAACCAATTGTTTGGCGAGATGTTAAGGCAAGACGTCTTAGCGTATCTAGATGACCTATTTTCCTACACCACAGAACAAGGATCAGATAAGATCGTTCCTAGGCCTCACTGGCTTTTATAGGAGTTTTGTCCACAGGTATGCTATCATAGCATCACCTTTAACGACGCTACTTAAGAAGGACGCTGCATGGAAATGGGGACCCTCGGAAGAGAAAAGCTTCAAAGAGCTCAAACAAGCCATGTCAGAAACATCCGTATTAGCGTTTCCTGATTATACTCAACCTTTCTATCTGTGCACGGACGCCTCAGGTCTGGGTCTGGGAGCGGTGTTACAGCAGAAGGATGAGCAAGAAAAGACACATACCATAGCATATGCTAGTAGGGCATTAAGACCCCTAGAGAAGAACTATTCGACGACACATTTGGAGACATTAGCAGTCGTGTGGGCATTAGGACATTTCCGGGATATTATCTTTGGCTACTGGATAATTGTTTTAACTGACCATGCACCCATACACGACTTGTTTAAAGGAAAAAACTTGCACGGTAAGGTTGCGCGTTGGTTTGGCAAGGTAATGGAGTTTGATCCAGAGGTCAGATATTTACCAGGCCGTCAAAATGTTGTAGCCGACGCGTTGAGTAGAAACATTGCTGCTACCATACCCGAGGATGTTGCTCTTGCTGAGTATTCCTCAGACACGGTAAAAGCGGAACAACGTAATGATGCGATGTGGTCTTAAGTCATCTATGCCTTGGAGTCTGGCGACGAGACTTGTCTACCTGAACTCCCAGTACCAATGACTCACTTCCATCTTCAACAGGGTCTTTTGTATAAGTAACCCCCAGGGAAGGACAGTGCATATCAGTTGGTTGTTCCTGCTACCTTACAGCAAGCCGTGCTACAGTTAGTTCATGATGTACCTCAAGCAGGTCATCCCGGTCGCGATAGATGCATACGTGAGGCGAGAAAGAAATACTATTGCCCGACCATGAGGAAGGACATAGAAGCCCACGTCAGTCAATGTGTCAAATGCACGGAAATATGAGGAACGACGGGACTTCCGACTCCCATCTTAGAGTATCCTCTACCGGAAAAACCCTGGGATACAGTCTCCATTGATCTCTTAGCATTGCCGAGACGTAGTCAAGGTTCAAGTTATGTACTGGTGGCAGTGGACCATTTCTCATGATTCACTGTTTTAACACCTTTACAGACGAAAACTTCAGAGGAGGTGGCGCACGCTTTGTGACTTCAGTGATTTGTCCATACTCTACACCTAAGGTATTGCTCAGCGATAATGGCAGTGAATTTCGTAACCAGGTGTTACAAGAAATCTGTCGTACGTATGGAGTAAAGCAAGTTTTTGTAACGCCTTACAGTCCTAAGAGCAATGTCCTGGTGGAGAGAACAAACAGGAAGATACTGGAAGTCTTGAGACCAGTAATAACCTCAAATCAGGAGGATAACTGGGAAGACTGGTTACCACATGTAGCGGCGACCATCAACTCCTCAGAAAAGTCATCAACTGGGAAGTCTCCTCATTATATCCTTTATGGAGAAGAGAAAGTGTTACCCTACGATTTGTTGGCTGGACCTCCTACTCCAGTATACAACGAAGAAGACTACGCAAAGGTACAGTTGTTGAAATTCCAATTTATACACAGTGAAGTACGGAAAAGATTAAAAGCCTTAAGAGCGGAGATGATGGCGAAACAACACAAAGGTAGTCAAGAAAAGATGTTACAGGCAGGCCAGAAGGTCATAATCCACAACCCTGAGAGAATTTCCAAGCTCAGACCTAAGTTCCGCGGACCATATACCGTTGTGGAACGAGTACATGGAAATACTTATAGAATAAAGGATGAACCTAATGGAACTCAGGAGGCAGTACATGCTGATAGGATCAAACTAGTAAGTCAAGAGCTAGGCCTATCGTCTGATGTGTTGTGCCCTCTGTCTTCATCGCAGTCTATGTCGTCATCCGTACCTGTCCCTAACCAAGAGTATCACAGCAAGCTACGATCCCACAACAAGAGTGATTAAGGGAGTATCTACTCTTGCAGAAAAAAAAGTGGCTGTGGCTCATACTCCTCGTGCGTTGCTTGGGGTAGACCTATGGAACGACATCGGACATGGACACGACTGCGTTAATGCCAGGAGCACTGAAGAGCCCACTTGGAGAAGTCGTGGTAGTGGAAGATGCAGTGTGCGTCTACTATCCAATGGAAGGCTATCTCCAAATGCCAGATATTGTCAAGGAGGTCTCCAAGGGCTTGTCGAATCTCAGACAGCAACTATTGGAAGTGGGAAAAATGTTTAATCGAAACCCACGATTGACGAACTCTGACAGTGAAGCTTTGGAACGAACCTTGCATGGAATTGTTGAGCTTCAGACTAGGCATATAGACAGGCTCACCGACAGGCTCACTAACTTGCATGTAGCTTTACCTAACGTACACTCTGATCTTTCCAAGCATGTCCATGCACGTACTAAGAGAGGACTTGTGGATTTTCTAGGAATCCTGTCTCAACAACTCTTTGGTACGGCATTAGATAAGGATGTAGTGCAATTGGGTAGACAGATGCATGACTTGACACTGGCCGCTAAAGCCAATAATAGATTAAACATGCATGTGTATAAACAGTTATATGAGTTCACTAACAAAGCTAACGAGATAATTAGGACTACCAACCATCTAGTAGAGCTTGTGAACAACATCCAAATTAACCTACCAACCCTAGCTAACTTGGTGTTATTTGCTGAGTACTTACATGCTCTCGACGAGTCAACCACTGCTTTGGAGAAGCATGCAGCCGATATGGTGGACGGCTTAATCGATGCAAATTTGAACAGGGTTAATGCTTTATTGCTGCCTACTAATACATTAACAAATGCAGTTGATATAGCAATGTGGAAGCATGGACTTATGCCACTCTTTGATCTGAGTCAACTGGAATATTATTACCCATTGTTAGAGGCCCAGTTGACCCATGAAGGCATCCTGATATTGGTACCTATGAGGAATGCTGTAACATACCAGGCATGGCGGTTCATTTCCTTCCCTTTTGCTACTGCTAATAATACACTTGTTGTTATTGAAGAGGGTCCAGAGGTGCTGGTTGTCTCAGATGACAAGAAAAATGTAGCAGAAACGACTGTGGATGAATTTGAGAAGTGTAAGGCCTCATTTCTTGATCTCCATGTATGTCCTGCTTTCCATTTTGTCTTCGTACCATTAAAGGTAGAGGAGTGTAAGAGGGCCTTGTCGGACACAAATACTTCCTCTGCTCTGCAACGTTGCACCTTCCAACCCATTCAGTTGAAGTCAGTTTTCCATGCTCATATTCATGCGAAACAGTACTTTTACTTTCCTGAGACAGAGGATGTAACTGTGATTTGTGCCTCACAGAATCAATTCCTTACAGTAAAGAGGTACTATATTGCACCTGATTTTTGTGAGTTACACAGTAAAGAGATAGCAGTTCTGCCTAGCAAGCATCATCTAGCTTTGACAGTGAACTTCTCATCCCAGTTACGACCCTTTTTACCTTCATTCAATGTTACTTCCTTGAATGTGAACAGGCTGTCTCATGTATTAAAGGAGCTTACCTTCCCCTCCCACCTGAACAGGACTGATTTAGAGCCTTATGTACTGTCCTATCTTCCTTCATACCTTTCTCCTTCCTATTTTGGTCCTGGCGTTGGTCTTCTACTTATTGTGGTCTTGTCCAGTGTTTGTGGTTTAGGCTACTATTTAAGGCGCCAATTAAGGAACCCACTGATACCACGTGTCCGTACTCGAGGATTGCAAGTGGATGTTCCTGAATAGTTAGCTACCCTACACTCTGGTTAGGCTACACGGTAGTTAGGACAACAATGTCGACGAGGACGTCAATGGTGTGGCCGAGCGATGTTCTGGTGTCAACATCTTTTTCCATATGAAGTTGTAGTATCACATATTTCACATAATAATTTTTAAAGCTGTTTAGTCATAATTAACAGTGTGTAATGAAGTGTGAATGATGAACAACCAAATATCATTTCGCTGTTAGCTGTGGTATAGAAGAAGGTGGATGGCAGACCACAAGGGCCACCCTGTTTCAATTATAAAATGAAGGTTAGGAGAAGTGAAAAGATATCTGAATAGTGCGTAAGTGTAAAGTCCTGGGGAACCATTTATTATGTTGGCATATGTGAATGTACTTAATGCCATTTTATAGAGGTGTATAATGTGCTAGTAGAGTTGTCATTTATCTCTACTTTTTGCATAAGCCCAGAGTATATGTAATGCTCGGCACCTCACTTTTTAGCTGACCTCAGCACCGCGCCCTAGTCGGCTCGGTGAGTGTACAGCGTCAGAGGCCGTTTTACAGTTTTAAAGGGAGGTTGTGTCGCTCTTACATATCTCTCGGGTCGCAGTTATATTATTCTGTGCCCAATAAAAAGAGATTTAATCTGCTCATTTCTGTCACCTTACGCTACCACTTAATAACAGACCAGCTTCCACCTTCTCGTGGCAGAGGACCTTTGGTGGGAAGTGTCGGGCAGTGACGGCGAGTGGCTGACGTGTACTACAGACAGTGTCGTCGATCCAACACGGTGGTCTAGTTATACTATACAGCAGAACACTTAATATGTAGTCTACTGCTACTCCATAACGGCTACATTAAATTGGTGGCCAGCAGTGCGACGATACATTTTATTGGTGCTAGCGGTGGCACGATATTTAGTGCTAGCCGTGTACCGACACACACTCTCTCTCTCTCTCTCTCTCTCTCTCTCTGTATATATATATATATATATATATATATATATATATATATATATATATATATATATATATATATATATATATATATATATATATATATATATATATATATATATATATATATATATATATCTGAGCACATAGAAAGAATTAATGATGTAAACGAAATGTGGGCAGAATTTAAGCACGTATTCATGACCGCTCAAAACAAGTACGTGCCAATGAAATCCAGACAAAACATGGGTAGAAACAAACCAGCGTGGTTTAATGCCGATATTAGCAAAGCAGTTAAAGAAAGAAACCGTCTCCACACCTTGCTTAAAAGTCACTCCAGTGAATTACTCACGGGGCAATATACCAGTAGTAGAAGAAAAGTTAAAAAACTCATTAGAACAGCTAAACGACAATTTGAAATTGATATAGCAAAAACAAGTTCTACGGATCCTAAGCTTTTTTATGGATACATTAACGGCAATAAGAGACTCAAGGCGGGCATTGGTCCACTTATCAGCGACGAGGGTGCTCTTATCTCGGACGATCAGGAAATTGCCTCTACTTTAAATAAGTTTTTCAGTTCAGTTTTCACAGTAGACGCCAATGACACCATCGAAGAGCATCAAATTGCAACCCAAAACGCACTAAGTGATATGCATATTAGCAGTGATGATGTGAGAGATAAACTTAATAAAATGAACGGTAATAAGACTCCCGGCCTAGACAATTTCTACCCTAAAATACTGAAATATGTGATGGATGTAATATGCAGCCCTCCAACATCTATCTTTAACAAGTCCCTACAACAAGGAAAGGTTCCAGCAGACTGGAGACTGGCTAACGTGACCCCTATATATAAAAAGGGCAGTAGAGATCAACCAGGTAATTATAGACCAATTAGTCTAACCTCTGTCTTGGGAAAGATCCTCGAATCATTAATTAGAGATAGGATAGTTGAGTTCCTAAAAACTAATAACGTAATTAGGAACAGCCAGCATGGCTTTAGAAAGCGAAGATCATGCGTGACAAATTTAATTGAGTTTTACGATACACTTTTTAAAATGAATGATTGTACCAGGTCACTTGATATAATCTACTTAGACTTCCAGAAAGCCTTTGACAAAGTGCCGCATGATAAACTAATGACAAAAGTAAGATCACTCGGAATTGACGGAAATATTCATAGGTGGATACGTTGCTGGTTAAGTGAGAGAAAGCAACGAGTCGTTATAAATGGAGTAGAGTCAGACTGGGCTCCAGTGACCAGTGGTGTTCCTCAGGGATCAGTGTTGGGACCAGTCCTATTTATTATGTATATTAACGATATCGATGTTGGCCTAAACAACTTCATTTCTAAATTTGCAGACGACACAAAAATCGGCGACACGATATTAGCTGAAGAAGACAGAATTAGCCTTCAAAATGACCTTGATAAAATTATCAGCTGGTCAGAAAAATGGCAAATGCCCTTCAGTGTAAGCAAATGTCAGGTACTGCAATGTGGGAAGAAAAACAAAAGGTATGATTACGAAATGAAGGGCCAAATCATTAGCAAGTCCTCACTAGTTAAGGATCTAGGCGTACTAATTTCAGACGATCTGAAATGTTCGAATCAATGTATCTCTGCCGCCAATAAAGCCAACAGGACCCTACATCAAAAGACATTTTACATATAAAAGCAAAGATATTGTAATCCCCCTATACAAAAGCATAGTCAGGCCACACTTAGAGTTTGCAGTGCAGTTTTGGGCGCCTCACCTAATTAAAGATATAGAAATACTGGAAGCGGTCCAGCGTAGGGCTACCAAGTTAATCCCGTCCCTGAGGAATGAACCATACCTCGAGAGACTCAAGGAATTAAACCTATTCTCTCTTAGAAAACGGAGACTCAGGGGACAACTGATTGAATGTTTTAAGATTCTAAAAGGCTTCAGTAATACTGATTCAAACAAGCTATTCACAGTAATTGCTGAGACTGTAACTCGAGGAAATGGTATGAAGTTGCAAGCAAGGAGGGCTAATCTTGATGCAACCAAAAACTTCTTCTCTTACTCTGTTGTAAGCGAATGGAATAAACTCCCTGGGAATGTAATTGAAAGTGGTACCATAAA
>NC_137056.1:20354722-20377222 GCF_032717465.1 Coenobita brevimanus | reverse complement strand
GACTCAAGTTATGGCATGTATGTAAATAGATGATTAGGTTGATGTACTCAAATGTAGATGAAATGGTATCTAAATTATTAGAGATAAAAGACTATAACAAAGAAAAGGAACCACATATTATTTGCCTTACTGAAACAACATTAACCCCCAAGGATATCAAACGATACCATAAACTTAGAGGAATACCGTACTATATATATGGAGAAGAGACAGAAATTTAAAAAAGGGAGGAGGAATTAAAACCTTAACAAAGAAAAATCTACAAGTCAAAGAAATAAAAATAGATATACCCTCACAAGCAGAACTGATTGCATTGGAAATTAACACATCTGAAGGGAAATTAATTGTGGCAAATTTACACATGCCACCCAAAACAAACACTTGGGAAAGAGGCGAATATGAAGACCTGGCAGAAAGTACAACTCAAAGTTTAAGAACATTACTACTTTGAATGGAAGTGAAATCTGAATGAACTGTATTAACTGGAGACTTCAATTCATATATATATTGAAATACTCTAGATGTAAAAAGCCATAAAAGCTGTTGGGAGCAAAAGCTCCTAGATCTTGTGCAGGAGCTTTTCCTAACACAGCATGTAAAGGAAAACACCAGAAAAAGAGGACTTGATGATCCATCACTACTAGATCTTACAATTACCATGCAAGAAAATGAAATTGACAATATACAGTATCATCCCCCATTCGGCAAAAGCGACCAGGCAGTATTAAATTGTAACTTCAGGATTGCACATGACGTTACCAGTATTAAGAGTAACAAAAAGAGTAAACTACAAAAAAGCCAACTATCATGACCTGAAGAAGTTTTTCATAGAAACAGATTGGGAAAAAGAGCTTGCCTAGAGGACAAGATTTAAATATTATATACAGAAAATTCCGTGATCTTTATGAAATAGGAGTCCAAAATTACATCCCTCACCACAAAACAACAGAAATGAAAATAAAGAAATGGTTTAATACAAAATGTTAAAAATCAAAAGAAATAAGAGACTTGCTGTGGAATACATACAGAAGACACAATAGTGAGAGGGCATATAACAACTATAAACAGGGAAGAAATTATTATACAAAGATAAGGAGGGAGGCTCAAAAGCAGTTTGAGAAAGACATTACAAATAAAAGTAGTGATCAACCTAAGCTTTTTTACAGCTACATCAGAAGCAAAACCAAAGTTAAAGATAAAATACAGTCCATTACGGGTGAGGGGATTATCTATACACAAGAGAAAAATATTTGTGAAGCACTAAAAAAAACTTCCAGTATGTTTTTACAAAAGAAAGTAATTTTATGAGAGATGATATGGAACATGCATGCCCACGAGAATTACCAGATATACAAATATCACAAAAAGAAATACAGGAAGAGTTAAGTAAATCAGACAAAGGAAAAGCAAATAGTCCTGACAAAATTTCAGGTTGGGTGCTACATGAGTGTGCAGAAGAGTTAAGCAGACCATTGTATTTAATATTCAAGGAATCCTTAGGTCAAGGTAAACTACCTGATATTTGGAAGAAAGCAAATATTGCCCCCTATTCAAGAAAGGGAATAGACAGAATCCACCCAACTACTGTATCTACCAGTATCACTGACCAGTGTTGTGAGTAAGATACTAGAAAAGCTGATAATAAAAGTTTGGGTAAATCATCTAGAAGAACATAGTATGATAACAGAGAGGCAGTTCTGTTTTAGAAATGGAAAATCCATGTGTTACTAATCTATTAAGTTACTATGATACAGTTAAAGAAACATTACCGAAAAGAGAAGGATGGGTGGACAGTATCTATTCAGATTTCAAGAAAGTGCTTTGTTGGACATCTGTGCTGGTAAGGGGTTAGCAATAGCTAACACCTACTTTCGGCATAAGATGATCCACAGGCATACGTGGAGAGTTATGAGGAGGATGGATGGTGAACTTGTTGAACGAAAGGCAATGATAGACTACGTGTGTGTGGATGAGCAAATGAGAAGACAAGTGGTGGATGCAAGAATGTGGAGAGGGTGGGGGAATGGAGTCTCGGACCATCACTTAGTGATGGCCAAGGTAAAGCTGCAAAGAAAATGGTTCAAGAGACGAAGGGGAAGACAGGAGGTAACAGCTCCTGTGAGAAGAGTGGAAAAATTGCAAGACAGTGAGAGAATGGCAAAGTATAAGAGCATAGTGGAAGAAAGATTGGGAAGGCATGAGTTAGAGCAGATGGAAGGGGTGGAAGACGTATGTAAGATATTCATGGAAGAGATAGGTGCAGCGTGTGAGTTGGGTTGTGGAGTGAGGAGGAGATGCAAGGGTGTGCAAGGGACAGCATGGTGGAATGATGAGGTGAAACGAGCTGTGGAATAAAAGAAGAAGACATATGGTGAATGGCTAGCGAGTAGAGGTAGGGGAGAAGATGAGAAAGAGAAGAGAGAGGTATGTGTGAGCAGGAGAAGGGAGGTGAAGAGATTGGTGAAGGAGAGTAAGAAGAAAGTGGAAGAAGAATTTGCGAGGAATCTGAGTGTGAAATGGAGGGAGAGTAAGAAATTGTTTTGGAAGGAGGTAAAGAAAGTAAGGCAGTGTGAAAGGGGAAATAGTAGGGGAGTGAAAGATAGGAATAATAGATTGTTGGTGTGTAGTGCCACAAATTTAGTATTCATGTATGTGTTTAGAGGTATTGTAATTTCTAAGTTAGATAGGGTGTAATCTGAATACTAGTCTATAAATTCCTGTCCTAAGTAGTAATTCATATGTTAATGATTGATGTAGGGTTAACTTTATTTTTATACGTATACATCTCTGTATCTATGCATGGGTGATGTAATTGTGAGTGTTGAGCTATGGGAATTCCTCCATCTGGTCGAGTGATGAATAACAGATGCGTGCAGCCTTTCTCCTTGTTGATGCGTCGTTGTTGGGTGCCAAGTTTAAACTTTAAACAGAGTAATGATGGGTATACAATTCTTTCTGTATCCTAGTTGTGAAATGCTTACTAATGAAGCTGCTAGAACCCAAATATGTAAGATTAATAGTCAAAAAGGCCAAAATAATGTCATTTGTGAGGATCTAATAGTCCCGCTTGCCTTAGCCGTCACTAGATGGCATAAGCTACCACAAACTCAAGGCGGGATAGTGGTAAATTCAGTATTTAGATTAAGTAAGGATTGAATCCCAAATTTTCCCCAATTCAATCAAAAGTCCTAACGTCATGTGTACACTACTATATAAATAGTGAAGAGAATTAAAACCCACCATATTGTAAAAACACAATCTCATTTGATCTAGCAGTGGCGTCTCTTGCGTGCCCGAGAGGCCACACTTGCTGCTCAGACATCGTGTATAATGGACGTTGGTTCAGGTGAGCTGTCCACATTCCTCCTTTTTCCCCCCTTTTTTGTTTAATCCTTACTTGGCGTGAACCATATGAAGTAATGTTGTTAAAAGCTTAACGTAGACTTGCTGCTCAGACATCGTGTATAATGGACGTTGGTTCAGTCCCCAGACACCGGTGACGTCGGGGTGTGCACTAGGCCATCTCGTGGTATTGCCCATAGACTCGTCTTACATACACACTTACACTACCCATGAATTATTTTATAAACTGAATGTAGTTGAAATGGTATTATTGATCTATCAGGTGAACCTTTTTTTTTTTGTAGATAAGGAATAGAAATTTGAAAAGTGATCTGATCATGTAATGGAAAGGCGAAATTCAAATTCATTAACCGTTTTCTTTCTCTTATATCAATATGTTAGAAAATTAGGAGTGTGGAAGGGAACTTAGTGGTTGTGAGCAAAAAATGTGATTTGAGTTGTTCCTCGAGGCTAAACAAGCCCGAGTGATTATGTATTTTTGGTGATTATGCGATTTTGAGTTGTTCCTCGAGGCTACACAAGCCCGAGTGATTATGTGTTTTTGGTGATTATGCATTAATGATGATTATGAATTGTTAATCATTATGATTTGAGAGTGATTGTGAGTTATAGTGAATTGCATGACGATGATATACTACACGGACGAAATAGAACAAGAGTGATATATTTTTTTTTGGTTCGAGGCTGTGCCAGCCCGAATAGACAACCCAAGCTCATAAATGTCCCAGTTTTGAGGCTATTGTCGAGCCCAAGAATAACTGACAATAAAGAGTGAGGTACGGTGACCTCGGAAATCGCTTGAATGTTCCAAATTGTTTCGCCTGGTGACAATGTTGTATGAATGATCACCCAAACCATGGTTTTAGTGTACCACCCTTTTTCATACGACTAAAGGTCATGTTATTAAAAATGTCTGTTGAAACCCAGTATAGAATTATTAAAGTAGAGTAAAGTATATGTCATTTTATACCGAATCAAGGGAATTATGTCCTCTCATGCATAACTCACTCCCCTTCCAATTCAAGATTCCTCCGCTTTGGGAACGACGACCACATGTGGTACTGACTTAATCTCGACCGGGCCAAAAACTACAAACGCTACCAAAACTATCTTAAACAATTAACCTTTACCATACCAAGTCAAAACACCACCCCCTCCCCCTTTTGTTTTACTGACGTGAATTTTCTATCAACCAAGGAGGGGAGACTAAGTCGAGTACCATCTGTATTATCAAAGGATAAGTTGACCAGAACCAACAACCGGTAAGATTATAAATCCTAACATTGCACTGATGGACAATAACGGTGGGACTGGTAAATCCATGCCGTTACAGGTGGAGAAGAGAGAGAGATTGAGGAGATGGACGGAGCACTTTGAGGATTTGTTGAATGAAGAGAGTGAGAGCAGTGCGAATATAAGTGGTTGGGGAATGGCTGGGAGAATGAGCGATGAAAGGCGGGAGGAAGAGATCAGTAGCGCGGAAATAGTGGAAGCAATGAAGAAGATCAAGATGGGGAAGGCCCCAGGAATTGATGGAGTGTGTGGTAAAATGCTGAGGTATGGTGGTGAGATTGTAGTGGATTGGATATGGAAGTTATGTAGATTGGCTTGGGAAGAAGGAAGGGTTCCGGAGGACTGGAAATCAAGTATAATTGTTCTTTTATGCAAATGAAAAGAGGAGAGAGAAGTATGTGGTAACAACAGGGGTATTTGCCTTCTTAGTGTGACTGGAAAGATATATGGTAGAATACTCATTGATAGGGTTTGGCATATAACAGAGGAGCTAGTTTGAGAAGAACAAGGGGGATTTAGGAAGGGAAAAGGGTGTGTAGATCAGATATTTGTTCTAAGATGTTTAGTGGAGAAGTATCTAGAGAAGGGAAAGAAGGTGTATGCCGCCTTCATGGACTTTGAGAAAGCTTATGACAGAATAGATAGACAAGGTATGTGGAAGGTATTGAGAATATATGGAGTAGAGGGGATTTTGTTGAGTGCTCTGAAGAGTATGTAAGAAGGAGCTAGGGCTACGGTGCGAGTGGATGGTGAGCGGAGTGAGTTCTTTGATCTCAGTGTGGGACTGAAACAGGGTTGTGTGATGTCTCCATGGCTGTTAAATATAAACATGGATGAGGTTGTAAAGGAGGTGCAAAGTAGGACAGTGGATGTGGGGCTGGCTCTAATGAATAAGGGTGAGATTTGGAATTTCCGGTGTTGTTGTTTGCTGATGATACAGTATTGTTGTTTGCTGATGATACAGTATTGTTGAATGAAGATGAATAGGAGTTGCAAGGTTTGGTGAATGAATTTGGGACAGTGCGTAGGAAAATGAATCTGAAAGTTAATGTAAACAAGAGTAAAGTTATGGTGTTTGAGAGGAATGAAGTCTCAGAATGCACGGTGAGGTTGGATGGCGAGGATATGGAGAATGTGAGTGCACTCAAGTACTTGGGTATTGTGATGAGTAAGGATGGAACCTGGGGGAATGAAGTGCGTGAAAGGGTGCAGCAGGGAAGGAAGGTTGTTGGTTCACTGAAAGCAGTGATGAGAAATAGGGAGGTGAGTATGGAAGGCAAGAAGTCACTGCATGATAGTATTGTGATCCCTACCCTGACGTATGGAAGCAAGGCTTGTGGACCTTGCAAGAGGGGAACAAATCAAGAGTGAGAGCAGTGGAAATGAGCCACTTGAGAGGAGCACGTGAAGTGACATGGAGGGACAGGTTGACGATTGAAGAAGTGAAAGAACGTTGTGGGGTGGATGTGGATGTGGTTGATAAGATTAGGAGAAATACACTGAGGTGGTTTGGACATATTGAGAGAATGGAGAATGAAAGACTGTCTAAGAGGGTGTATGTAGGTGAGGTGGAGGGAGGGAGAGGGAGGGGAAGACCGAGGATGAGGTGGAGGGATGGAGTTGAGAGGTATATGAGGGAGGGGGGAGTGAGTTGGGGGGAGGATAGTCAAATGGTAGGTGACAGAGCGACTTGGAGGCGTTTTTGTCTGCGGCCACCCTTTGCGGATTAGGGCGTCGGGCTATAGATAGACAGATAGATAGATAGATTTGACAGAGTACCGCACCAAAAACTTTTATGGAAACTGTACCATCAAGGAGGTATCCAAGGCAATCTGTACTGTTGGATGCAGGATTTTCTCAGAAAAAGGGAAATGACAACAGTATTAAGGGGAAATTACTCATCATGGAGGGAAGTGACCAGCGGAGCTCCACAGGGCTCAGTGCTGGCACCAATTTTGGTTTTAGTATATATAAATGACAAAGACAGTAACACTGGAAATGGAAGCTATTTAAATGTGTTTGCGGATGATGCAAAAATACAAAGGAAGATTACTAACACAGATTCTTGCGAAGAGCTCCAAGAGGAATTAAGTAAAGTTTAAGAATGGAGCAATAAATGGCAAATGGAATTTAATGTGGACGTGCCATGTAATTAATTTTCGTATAAGTGAGGAAAAGACCAGTTTGGGATTATAGATTAGGAAGGTCAACCCTACACTTATAAAAAAAAAAAGGAGAAGGACCTAGGAGTGATTATCAATAACAGACTATCTCCAGATGACCACATCAGTGAGAAGGTATACGTAACGTATACACTGCTTGCTAATATGAATATAGCATTCACATACATAAATGAAGACATCCTGATAAAGATAATAACATCATTCATCAGACCAACCTTTGAGTACGCGTCAGTAGTCTGGATTCCTCATCTAAAAAAAAAACGCATATATAAGAGTGAAAAAGTATAAAAGATAGCTACAAGATGGGTATCTAGCTTAAGGGATTTAAGCTACGAAGAAAGACTAGAAAAATTGAATCTACCAACACTACAAGTGAGGAGGAAAAGAGGAGACGTGATTTTACTATATAAATGCATCTCAGGGAAAGAGATATTAGACATCTATCTATCTATCTATATACCTAGGCTGCTTCCCCCAAGGAAAGGGAGGTAGACATAAATGACTATATTATCTATGGGGAAGCATCAGCAAGAGGACACTGCAAAAAACTACATAAAAAGAGAGGCAATAAAGACGTAAGGAAATTCAGTTTCCCATATAGAGCAATTAATCAGTGGAATGTACTCCCAAATGAAATAGTGTGTGCCAAAACTATTCACAAATTTAAGGATATGTATGATAAAAATGTTTTAATACACGGGACAGTACGACCTTGACTCATTCCTGTAAATATACAATTAGGTAAGAACAACTAGGAAAGAACACACACACACACACACACACACACACACACACACACACACACACACATCGAGGACGGAAAATTTATTCCAGTTTATCCAAGCATGATTCATTTTCTAATTATAGGTCAATAAATGTCAGAAAACGAAAAGTTAGGGATATCAAAACTAAATTGTCTGGTTCAGTTTAAATTGGTCTGTATAATAATGTAAGAGTACGAATAAAAGAAATCAGAGGCCTATTTCAAGAAAAAAAATACAATTTTGGATCAGCTGAGATTTTCAATAGATAAAAGCCATCAAAGACATTTTTGTCCTCCATGAATATCTTGGTGCTTATTTTTCCTTTCGTTTCTATCTTACCATTTCTTTAGTCCGTCATTAAATCTTCATTTAACATGTGTAATGCATTGCCATCTATATCGCGATAACGTCACGCAATCTTGCCTGACTGATATGGCAGAACAGATTGTCCACGATCGTGTTTTATATTTGTGTTAACAAGTACTGTACACTGAAATATAGCTCAATTTATGAAACGATAGATGCTCCAAAAGAACTTACATAATAACCCCTTCCCACGAAGGCCCAATTTTGTTTTATTCTTGTTACAATCTGATGGTTTCATTTACTTTAAGGGAGACTATTTTTAGTGAAGTTACTGTATTATTTAAACCCATTTGCTATGAGGTAGGCTATCCCCAAGGTTATGTAAAATGGCCAGGATGTAGCTAGAAGAAGAATATGAGTAAGTCATGGGATTGGAGAAATGAGATTACAGCAAATTATTCAAATCCCTACCATAACACTGCCATGAGTAATGTAGTATTCAGCATTACTTAGGCTGAACTTACCTGGAAAACTGAAACCTCGGGTGGAGGGTGGGGAGTCATGTGTTGTGCTACGTCTTTCTCATTCGCATAAAGTTACTTAGTATTCAGGTCTGTAACTAAGGGGAGAGTCGAGAGGGACGGACGACCCCCCACCTGCCTAAAGGTTCACTTTCTCACGGTCCATATTTGTAATATCAGTGCACAAAGAGTCACTCTCAGTTGCTCAGAAGTTTTGTGCTGCTTCTCAGTGTCGTTTCCCATGGCAAGCACGCAGCAAACCTTTGACCAACCGGCCGCTATGCAAGTCCAGATGCAGCAGAAAATGACCCGCCCCACTTCTACGAAAAGTCTGGCTATGGACCTGCGTTCCTCCGTTACCCTCAGTAAAAAGAGATGTGTCAGTAGGGGCAGCAAGGCCTCTGCACATACTTTTTCTTGTGTTTCTAAGAAAGAGAGGGACCAAGGACACGTCCAGAAATGTTTAAAGAGGGATCCAGGATATCACACACACACACACACACACACACACACACACACACACGCTCGCTGGTGCAGTGGTAACGTTCTCGCTTGCCAACTGGTGGGCGGGAGTTCGCGCCTCGCTCAGGTTGCGAAAAGTTTCACTGACGAAGTGGATGGTTACTGTCCCCCTTGAGCAAGGGGACGGGTGTATGCGTGTGTGAAGGTCACAGCCTTGCCCTTAGATCGGACTATATGAGCTCTCAGCTCCCTTCCGGGAGGATAAAAGCTGACGATCACGACCATCAAGTGATCCTGACCGACCCGGTGAATTACACACACACACACACACACACACACTTAACTTAAAGCTGTCCATCTACTACAGATGACGGCTGCTATACTCAAGAAGACGGTGTGTTTCTCAGTCTTAGGTGCCAACGTGTGTGACTGTAGACCAATTCGAGATCAACAAACTTTGCCACACAGTTGGCATGTCGAGTCTGGGTTTGCTGGGAGATCTCTGTTTTGGTTGTGCCTCCGATGTCTATGTTCTTGGAGGTCAGGTTCCAAGCTTCTCCAAAATGAATGGTTCCTTTGCTGCAGAAGGCCTGCCATTGTTTTCTGTCAGAGGCATTGGTTGCTAGATCTATTGGTATGAAGTTACATTTCTACAGAGTTGTCCTTATATTATCTATTTATCTCTTCTTTCCTCCTGGGTTGCAACGTGCTGCAGGGAGTTGGTCACATAGAACCTGGCAGGGAAGGCGGTGCTCAGGCATGAGGAGCACGTGTTCAACCCATGTAAGTTATTTTTCAGCCAGCATGGCTTCGTTGCTGGTTGACTTTGCCCGCTAGAGAATTTGTGAGTGAGGGACTTTATCCTCCCATGCTGTGAGCATCAGATGTGAAAAGACTCAAGCTGTTTGACATAATGCTGGTAAGTAGACCAAGATTTAGCACCGTATAAGAGGGTGGAGAGGCATACAGCTGTATGTACTGATACCATCGTCTCGACTCTCAAGTTGGCATTTTCAAAGACTCTGGATCTGAGATGCCCAATAGAGGCTGCGGCATGGCTGATTCATGCAAGGACTTTTTCATCTATGTTATGTTTATCTGTGGGCTCATTTCCAAGGTAGGTAAAATTCTCCATCTGTTGTACATTTTCGGCATTTATCTGAGACGAAAGAGGCTATGGTGCACTGCATCTCTGAGATAGTATTTCTGTTTTATTGACATTTTTTCGGAGTCCCATTGCATGGTATATGTATGTTGGAAATGATGGTATGAGACTGTTGTAGGGCTTCTGGAGTATGTGCGAGGGCAGCACAGTCATCGGGATATTGCAGCTCTAGGAAATGAGCTATTTTGGTCTTTGATTATGCTTGAAGACGTCTTAGATTAAATAAGTTACAATCTAGACTGAACTGAATTTTTATTCCATCATCAAGGGTCACTTGTTGGTGACTTAAAAGGGTGACTGCAGTGACACAGATGTTGAAAATAACAGGAGGCAGGACACATCCTTGCTGTACACCTACATCCACACTGAAGGGTTCGGATTTGTTCCCTCCTGCAGACACAACAACATTCATGTAGTCATACAGGCTCTTCAGGATGGTAAGAAATTTGTTTGGAACTCCAATTTTTGAGAGTGCCTTACATAAAAGTTCTCTGTTGACAATGTCAAATGCGTCTGCAAGATCGATGAATGCAATATTCAAGTCACGGTTCTGCTCGTGCCATTTCTTTTGTATCTGTCGGGCAACAAAGATCATATCACAGGTACTTCGGTCCTTCCGAAATCCACATTGTGTTTCAGAAAGTATTGGCTTAGTCAAATGTTTTGTGAGTCTGGCTAAAATTATCTTGGCTAGCACTTTGTTAGCATTCACGAGGGAGATGGCTCTAGTGTTATCACAATATGAGCGGTCACCTTTCTTCTTTTAGATAGCCACAATATCAGAAGTAAGCCATTCAGTTGGGATTTGTTCTTGGTTTCAGTCAGTATGAGATGATGGAGGTGCTGGTGGAGTAACTGACCGCCCTCTTTCATCAGTTCCAATAATATGCCATAAGGGCCAGGGCTTTTGTTATTATTCAGAGATCGGATAGCCTCTGCAAGTGTAGGTGGGACATCGAAATTTGCTGCTTGAGGGGCATTTAGGATGTTATCAAGGATTGCATTCATATCTTTTAAGTTTTTATGGTCTTGCAGAACCGATGTTGGTCATGAAGATCAGCCAGCCTTTGCAGCTCTTTTGCTTGCTCAGTCCACCATTCGTTCTCCATGTCACGTGGTTTTCTCTGAGTTTCACTTCTGAGATTCTGGAATTCAATTTTAAGATTTAAGAAGCTATGGTGAGCCAACCAGTTGTTGTGTGCACTATTCTTCATTGTGAGAAGGTCATGTATTCCCTCAGCATTTTCATCAAACCAGTCTTTATGGCAGCGATTGGAGAAACCTAGGGTTTCTTTTGCAGTGCTTTGGAGCAGTGTCTTAATGTTTTGCCATTCTGAGTCTAGGTCTGTTGCATTGTTGTTTGGATTATGTGGTGGGCATTGAGAGAAATTCTCTATATTACTGCTGCATAAGGTGCTACAGGTTGCTACATACTTTAAACTACTGGGTGGATGGTCTGCAGTGCATTAGTGGGTGTATGACTAGTTGCAGTTTGGATACTGTAAGGTTATGGTCTGTTGAGCACTCAGCATCTCTCATAGCTCGGGTTATGAGAACTTCTCTTCGAACTCGCTGTCATACAATGACATAGGCAATTAGGTGCCAATGTCTAGATCGAGGGTGCATCCATGTGGTCATGTGTGGTGTTGCCGATGACCAGACTGTGTTCTGAGCATAAGGAAAGCAGTCTAAAGCTATTGTTGTTCATGTTGCCAACACCATGGCAGCCTATAATGAATTGCCAGAGGTGATTATCTTTTCCTACTCTGGCATTAAAATCTTCAAGCAGGATCAGTTTGTCATCAGCTGGTACTGAGAGAATAGTAGCATCCGAAGAGTCACAAAAGAATCTTTGCCACTGTCCCCAGAATCAAGTGCTGGGGCATAGGGACTGATGAGTGTTGCATATTGGCCTTTAGAGAGTGGTTTGCGCCAAGACATCAGTTTCTTTAATATACTCACAGGTATTTCTTGGATATTCTGTAGTAGGTTGGTTCGGACTGCGAAGCCAATGCCATGGTTTCTTCTTACATTGTCTGGGTATCCCCTCCAGTAATACTGTAGGTATACCCTTCTCCTACTTCTGTTAGGCTTCCCTTTCCTGAAAGGCGAGTCTCAGACAAGGCTGCAGTGCCAATTTTGTATCTTTTCAGTTCATGGGCAATAAAAGCAGTTCTATGGCGTGCTCGAGTGTCATGGTCAGTATCAAGCAAGTTCACATATTTCAAGTAGCAGGAGTCAGAGAGATTCTTCTGGTTTTTCGACCGCAGTGTGGGATGCCTTGACAGACATGATTATCTGCCCAGGTGGTGTGGAGCAGCAAATGTTCAGGTTTCCGGATGCTTAGTATCGCTGGATGCTGCCGAAGGCATGCCCTGTTCCTATGCCATCATGCCAGCGACCACTGGGCCAATGCTGCCTGTGTACAGGACTCGAGCTAGTGACTTCCAGCCACATCCATGACCTCTCATTGCCATCCTATCCTGTCGCCATAGGTCTTTTGGTTTTGATGAAAGGATGGAATGGGAGATGAGTATAGTAGTGGGCTTGCGCAATGAATGGATTTCGTGTGATGGTGAGGGTGCGTAGTCCTTACCACAACGTAACTTGACCCTTCCCAGCCTGTGATGATGGCATGAAGATTCACGACGACCATCAACTGAGAAGGGTTGCAGGAGTCTGCCGGGAACTCTATCTGCTGAGCCCCTCCTTCCGTGGGATTCCACTCTCGGAGTTTTCTTTCGAGGTCTACTCCTGTAGCCTTAACTTATCCAGAGGCAATCCACATGGCAGTGGACCTGGAAACACTTAGTATGACCCCTCACTGATGGCCTCTACAGCATGGGTGGCCCTGTCCTCCTGCTAAGTCTGGGGGGAATCTCCCTCCTCTGGAACTATCCACCACATTAACAGGGCACACGAGTCCCCCACCATGACAAGGTGGTGTCTGTGGAGGGACACACACGCACACACACACACACACACACACACACACACACACACACACTTTTTCCATTTGGTCTTCAGGAATATAATCATCATTATCATCATCATCCAGTCCTGTGTTACCCCATGAGAAGTGTAGGAGCCCGGGGTTAGGAAAGTTGGTCCTGACATTTCAGATGAGAGTGACCAGCCTCACTCTGAGTGGCATTACCTGAACAATAAACCCCAACCATCCCATGGATATAAACCTGCACAGGCTCAATCTGATTGGAGCGCCTTAATTACCCACTAAACCATCAGGCGCCATAATTTGGTTATATGATTACTACTTAGCGTAGTAAATGGTTTCCTGGTGTACAGGAAACCATCTGGCTTGTCACTCAGTGTAGAGTCACCTATAGACAGAAGGAAGAGGAAAGAATGAAGGAAAAAAAAAAACAGAAGAGAAAGAGCAGAGTCACCCGTAGCATTAGGAAGAGGAAAGAATGAAGTAGAGAAAAAAGAGGACGGAAGGAAGGAAGGAAGGAAGAAAGGAAAGGGCATATAAAAGCTGAACATCAGGTGTTTGTTCAGAAATACACATATGGATCATATTGACGTGTTTATTTTCCTAGTCCTATATATAATGCTGTTCCTGTTGTATGATGCCTTAAAACCCATGCAACACACATCTACAATGAGGAAAAATGACAATGCACTTGATATACAATAACATCCAGTATGCAGTGGTTTAATGTCATAAGACGGCGGCAGTGTGTACACATCGTGTAGGCTACTTCTGACGCCTCCTTTACTATATGCTGTGAAATATGAGGGAAGTTTTTTTTTTTCCTTTTTTTTCAGTGCTAGAAAGAAGGAACCAAAGGCCACGAGCCCGCAATAACTGTTCCTTCCAAGAGAAAAACAAAATACAAGAGAGAGCCAAAATCAAGATCCGATCATTTCGAGTTGCCTGGACACACTGCGTTTGAAAGACTGGAGATCATAGCTAGCAGGAAATATAGACAGAGGGAGACAGTTCCAGAGATGAGCTGTTGGATAAATGAAGGACTGGGAGTAACGGTTAGCTCTTGCATTAGAGACTTGGACAGAAAAGGGATGAGGGTTTGTTGCTAGACGGGTGCTTCGTGCCCGTTTTAGAGGTGGAGGAATGCAAGCAGACAGTTCAGAGGAGCAGTGATCATCGAAGTAGCGATAGAAAAGAGATAAAGATGCAACAGTGTGGTGAAGAGACAGAGGTTGAAGGGAGACAGTAAGAGGAGGAGAGTTAATGAGACGAAAAGCATTTGACTCCACCCTGTTAACAGGGTGGAGTCAAATGCTTTTCGTCTCATTAACTCTCCTCCTCTTACTGTCTCCCTTCAACCTCTGTCTCTTCACCACACTGTTGCATCTTTATCTCTTTTCTATCGCTACTTCGATGATCACTGCTCCTCTGAACTGTCTGCTTGCATTCCTCCACCTCTAAAACGGGCACGAAGCACCCGTCTAGCAACAAACCCTCATCCCTTTTCTGTCCAAGTCTCTAATGCAAGAGCTAACCGTTACTCCCAGTCCTTCATTTATCCAACAGCTCATCTCTGGAACTGTCTCCCTCTGTCTATATTTCCTGCTAGCTATGATCTCCAGTCTTTCAAACGCAGTGTGTCCAGGCAACTCGAAATGATCGGATCTTGATTTTGGCTCTCTCTTGTATTTTGTTTTTCTCTTGGAAGGAACAGTTATTGCGGGCTCGTGGCCTTTGGTTCCTTCTTTCTAGCACTGAAAAAAAAGGAAAAAAAAAAAAACTTCCCTCATATTTCACAGCATATAGTAAAGGAGGCGTCAGTAGTAGCCTACACGATGTGTACACACTGCCGCCGTCTTATGACATTAAACCACTGCATACTGGATGTTATTGTATATCAAGTGCATTGTCATTTTTCCTCATTGTAGATGTGTGTTGCATGGGTTTTAAGGCATCATACAACAGGAACAGCATTATATATAGGACTAGGAAAATAAACACGTCAATATGATCCATATGTGTATTTCTGAACAAACACCTGATGTTCAGCTTTTATATGCCCTTTCCTTTCTTCCTTCCTTCCTTCCTTCCGTCCTCTTTTTTCTCTACTTCATTCTTTCCTCTTCCTAATGCTACGGGTGACTCTGCTCTTTCTCTTCTGTTTTTTTTTTTCCTTCATTCTTTCCTCTTCCTTCTGTCTATAGGTGACTCTACACTGAGTGACAAGCCAGATGGTTTCCTGTACACCAGGAAACCATTTACTACGCTAAGTAGTAATCATATAACCAAATTATGGCGCCTGATGGTTTAGTGGGTAATTAAGGCGCTCCAATCAGATTGAGCCTGTGCAGGTTTATATCCATGGGATGGTTGGGGTTTATTGTTCAGGTAATGCCACTCAGAGTGAGGCTGGTCACTCTCATCTGAAATGTCAGGACCAACTTTCCTAACCCCGGGCTCCTACACTTCTCATGGGGTAACACAGGACTGGATGATGATGATAATGATGATTATATTCCTGAAGACCAAATGGAAAAAGTGTGTGTGTGTGTGTGTGTGTGTGTGTGTGTGTGTGTGTGTGTGTGTCCCTCCACAGACACCACCTTGTCATGGTGGGGGACTCGTGTGCCCTGTTAATGTGGTGGATAGTTCCAGAGGAGGGAGATTCCCCCCAGACTTAGCAGGAGGACAGGGCCACCCATGCTGTAGAGGCCATCAGTGAGGGGTCATACTAAGTGTTTCCAGGTCCACTGCCATGTGGATTGCCTCTGGATAAGTTAAGGCTACAGGAGTAGACCTCGAAAGAAAACTCCGAGAGTGGAATCCCACGGAAGGAGGGGCTCAGCAGATAGAGTTCCCGGCAGACTCCTGCAACCCTTCTCAGTTGATGGTCGTCGTGAATCTTCATGCCATCATCACAGGCTGGGAAGGGTCAAGTTACGTTGTGGTAAGGACTACGCACCCTCACCATCACACGAAATCCATTCATTGCGCAAGCCCACTACTATACTCATCTCCCATTCCATCCTTCATCAAAACCAAAAGACCTATGGCGACAGGATAGGATGGCAATGAGAGGTCATGGATGTGGCTGGAAGTCACTAGCTCGAGTCCTGTACACAGGCAGCATTGGCCCAGTGGTCGCTGGCATGATGGCATAGGAACAGGGCATGCCTTCGGCAGCATCCAGCGATACTAAGCATCCGGAAACCTGAACATTTGCTGCTCCACACCACCTGGGCAGATAATCATGTCTGTCAAGGCATCCCACACTGCGGTCGAAAAACCAGAAGAATCTCTCTGACTCCTGCTACTTGAAATATGTGAACTTGCTTGATACTGACCATGACACTCGAGCACGCCATAGAACTGCTTTTATTGCCCATGAACTGAAAAGATACAAAATTGGCACTGCAGCCTTGTCTGAGACTCGCCTTTCAGGAAAGGGAAGCCTAACAGAAGTAGGAGAAGGGTATACCTACAGTATTACTGGAGGGGATACCCAGACAATGTAAGAAGAAACCATGGCATTGGCTTCGCAGTCCGAACCAACCTACTACAGAATATCCAAGAAATACCTGTGAGTATATTAAAGAAACTGATGTCTTGGCGCAAACCACTCTCTAAAGGCCAATATGCAACACTCATCAGTCCCTATGCCCCAGCACTTGATTCTGGGGACAGTGGCAAAGATTCTTTTGTGACTCTTCGGATGCTACTATTCTCTCAGTACCAGCTGATGACAAACTGATCCTGCTTGAAGATTTTAATGCCAGAGTAGGAAAAGATAATCACCTCTGGCAATTCATTATAGGCTGCCATGGTGTTGGCAACATGAACAACAATAGCTTTAGACTGCTTTCCTTATGCTCAGAACACAGTCTGGTCATCGGCAACACCACACATGACCACATGGATGCACCCTCGATCTAGACATTGGCACCTAATTGCCTATGTCATTGTATGACAGCGAGTTCGAAGAGAAGTTCTCATAACCCGAGCTATGAGAGATGCTGAGTGCTCAACAGACCATAACCTTACAGTATCCAAACTGCAACTAGTCATACACCCACTAATGCACTGCAGACCATCCACCCAGTAGTTTAAAGTATGTAGCAACCTGTAGCACCTTATGCAGCAGTAATATAGAGAATTTCTCTCAATGCCCACCACATAATCCAAACAACAATGCAACAGACCTAGACTCAGAATGGCAAAACATTAAGACACTGCTCCAAAGCACTGCAAAAGAAACCCTAGGTTTCTCCAATCGCTGCCATAAAGACTGGTTTGATGAAAATGCTGAGGGAATACATGACCTTCTCACAATGAAGAATAGTGCACACAACAACTGGTTGGCTCACCATAAGCTTCTTAAATCTTAAAATTGAATTCCAGAATCTCAGAAGTGAAACTCAGAGAAAACCACGTGACATGGAGAACGAATGGTGGACTGAGCAAGCAAAAGAGCTGCAAAGGCTGGCTGATCTTCATGACCAACATCGGTTCTGCAAGACCATAAAAACTTAAAAGATATGAATGCAATCCTTGATAACATCCTAAATGCCTCAAGCAGCAAATTTCGATGTCCCACCTACACTTGCAGAGGCTATCCGATCTCTGAATAATAACAAAAGCCCTGGCCCTTATGGCATATTATTGGAACTGATGAAAGAGGGCGGTCAGTTACTCCACCAGCACCTCCATCATCTCATACTGACTGAAACCAAGAACAAATCCCAACTGAATGGCTTACTTCTGATATTGTGGCTATCTAAAAGAAGAAAGGTGACCGCTCATATTGTGATAACACTAGAGCCATCTCCCTCGTGAATGCTAACAAAGTGCTAGCCAAGATAATTTTAGCCAGACTCACAAAACATTTGACTAAGCCAATACTTTCTGAAACACAATGTGGATTTCGGAAGGACCGAAGTACCTGTGATATGATCTTTGTTGCCCGACAGATACAAAAGAAATGGCACGAGCAGAACCGTGACTTGAATATTGCATTCATCGATCTTGCAGACGCATTTGACATTGTCAACAGAGAACTTTTATGTAAGGCACTCTCAAAAATTGGAGTTCCAAACAAATTTCTTACCATCCTGAAGAGCCTGTATGACTACATGAATGTTGTTGTGTCTGCAGGAGGGAACAAATCCGAACCCTTCAGTGTGGATGTAGGTGTACAGCAAGGATGTGTCCTGCCTCCTGTTATTTTCAACATCTGTGTCACTGCAGTCACCCTTTTAAGTCACCAACAAGTGACCCTTGATGATGGAATAAAAATTCAGTTCAGTCTAGATTGTAACTTATTTAATCTAAGACGTCTTCAAGCATAATCAAAGACCAAAATAGCTCATTTCCTAGAGCTGCAATATCCCGATGACTGTGCTGCCCTCGCACATACTCCAGAAGCCCTACAACAGTCTCATACCATCATTTCCAACATACATATACCATGCAATGGGACCTCGAAAAATGTCAATAAAACAGAAATACTATCTCAGAGATGCAGTGCACCATAGCTCTTTCGTCTCAGATAAATGCCGAAAATGTACAACAGATGGAGAATTTTACCTACCTTGGAAATGAGCCCACAGATAAACATAACATAGATGAAAAAGTCCTTGCATGAATCAGCCATGCCGCAGCCTCTATTGGGCATCTCAGATCCAGAGTCTTTGAAAATGCCAACTTGAGAGTCGAGACGATGGTATCAGTACATACAGCTGTATGCCTCTCCACCCTCTTATACGGTGCTAAATCTTGGTCTACTTACCAGCATTATGTCAAACAGCTTGAGTCTTTTCACATCTGATGCTCACAGCATGGGAGGATAAAGTCCCTCACTCACAAATTCTCTAGCGGGCAAAGTCAACCAGCAACGAAGCCATGCTGGCTGAAAAATAACTTACATGGGTTGAACACGTGCTCCTCATGCCTGAGCACCGCCTTCCCTGCCAGGTTCTATGTGACCAACTCCCTGCAGCACGTTGCAACCCAGGAGGAAAGAAGAGATAAATAGATAATATAAGGACAACTCTGTAGAAATGTAACTTCATACCAATAGATCTAGCAACCAATGCCTCTGACAGAAAACAATGGCAGGCCTTCTGCAGCAAAGGAACCATTCATTTTGGAGAAGCTTGGAACCTGACCTCCAAGAACATAGACATCGGAGGCACAACCAAAACAGAGATCTCCCAGCAAACCCAGACTCGACATGCCAACTGTGTGGCAAAGTTTGTTGATCTCGAATTGGTCTACAGTCACACACGTTGGCACCTAAGACTGAGAAACACACCGTCTTCTTGAGTATAGCAGCCGTCATCTGTAGTAGATGGACAGCTTTAAGTTAAGTGTGTGTGTGTGTGTGTGTGTGTGTAATTCACCGGGTCGGTCAGGATCACTTGATGGTCGTGATCGTCAGCTTTTTATCCTCCCGGAAGGGAGCTGAGAGCTCATATAGTCCGATCTAAGGGCAAGGCTGTGACCTTCACACACGCATACACCCGTCCCCTTGCTCAAGGGGGACAGTAACCATCCACTTCGTCAGTGAAACTTTTCGCAACCTGAGCGAGGCGCGAACTCCCGCCCACCAGTTGGCAAGCGAGAACGTTACCACTGCACCAGCGAGCGTGTGTGTGTGTGTGTGTGTGTGTGTGTGTGTGTGTGTGATATCCTGGATCCCTCTTTAAACATTTCTGGACGTGTCCTTGGTCCCTCTCTTTCTTAGAAACACAAGAAAAAGTATGTGCAGAGGCCTTGCTGCCCCTACTGACACATCTCTTTTTACTGAGGGTAACGGAGGAACGCAGGTCCATAGCCAGACTTTTCGTAGAAGTGGGGCGGGTCATTTTCTGCTGCATCTGGACTTGCATAGCGGCCGGTTGGTCAAAGGTTTGCTGCGTGCTTGCCATGGGAAACGACACTGAGAAGCAGCACAAAACTTCTGAGCAACTGAGAGTGACTCTTTGTGCACTGATATTACAAATATAGACCGTGAGAAAGTGAACCTTTAGGCAGGTGGGGGGTCGTCCGTCCCTCTCGACTCTCCCCTTGGTTACAGACCTGAATACTAAGTAACTTTATGCGAATGAGAAAGACGTAGCACAACACATGACTCCCCACCCTCCACCCGAGGCTTCAGTTTTCCAGGTAAGTTCAGCCTAAGTAATGCTGAATACTACATTACTCATGGCAGTGTTATGGTAGGGATTTGAATAAGTTGCTGTAATCTCATCTCTCCAATCCCATGACTTACTCATATTCTTCTTCTAGCTACATCCTGGCCATTTTACATAACCTTGGGGATAGCCTACCTCATAGCAAATGGGTTTAAATAATACAGTAACTTCACTAAAAATAGTCTCCCTTAAAGTAAATGAAACCATCAGATTGTAACAAGAATAAAACAAAATTGGGCCTTCGTGGGAAGGGGTTATTATGTAAGTTCTTTTGGAGCATCTATCGTTTCATAAATTGAGCTATATTTCAGTGTACAGTACTTGTTAACACAAATATAAAACACGATCGTGGACAATCTGTTCTGCCATATCAGTCAGGCAAGATTGCGTGACGTTATCGCGATATAGATGGCAATGCATTACACATGTTAAATGAAGATTTAATGACGGACTAAAGAAATGGTAAGATAGAAACGAAAGGAAAAATAAGCACCAAGATATTCATGGAGGACAAAAATGTCTTTGATAGCTTTTATCTATTGAAAATCTCAGCTGATCCAAAATTGTATTTTTTTTCTTGAAATAGGCCTCTGATTTCTTTTATTCGTACTCTTACATTATTATACAGACCAATTTAAACTGAACCAGACAATTTAGTTTTGATATCCCTAACTTTTCGTTTTCTGACATTTATTGACCTATAATTAGAAAATGAATCATGCTTGGATAAACTGGAATAAATTTTCCGTCCCTCGATGTGTGTGTGTGTGTGTGTGTGTGTGTGTGTGTGTGTGTGTGTGTGTGTTCTTTCCTAGTTGTTCTTACCTAATTGTATATTTACAGGAATGAGTCAAGGTCGTACTGTCCCGTGTATTAAAACATTTTTATCATACATATCCTTAAATTTGTGAATAGTTTTGGCACACACTATTTCATTTGGGAGTACATTCCACTGATTAATTGCTCTATATGGGGAAACTGAATTTCCTTACGTCTTTTATTGCCTCTCTTTTTATGTAGTTTTTTGCAGTGTCCTCTTGCTGATGCTTCCCCATAGATAATATAGTCATTTATGTCTACCTCCCTTTCCTTGGGGGAAGCAGCCTAGGTATATAGATAGATAGATAGATGTCTAATATCTCTTTCCCTGAGATGCATTTATATAGTAAAATCACGTCTCCTCTTTTCCTCCTCACTTGTAGTGTTGGTAGATTCAATTTTTCTAGTCTTTCTTCGTAGCTTAAATCCCTTAAGCTAGATACCCATCTTGTAGCTATCTTTTATACTTTTTCACTCTTATATATGCGTTTTTTTTTGAGATGAGGAATCCAGACTACTGACGCGTACTCAAAGGTTGGTCTGATGAATGATGTTATTATCTTTATCAGCATGTCTTCATTTATGTATGTGAATGCTATATTCATATTAGCAAGCAGTGTATACGTTACGTATACCTTCTCACTGATGTGGTCATCTGGAGATAGTCTGTTATTGATAATCACTCCTAGGTCCTTCTCCTTTTTTTTTTATAAGTGTAGGGTTGACCTTCCTAATCTATAATCCCAAACTGGTCTTTTCCTCACTTATACGAAAATTAATTACATGGCACGTCCACATTAAATTCCATTTGCCATTTATTGTTCCATTCTTAAACTTTACTTAATTCCTCTTGGAGCTCTTCGCAAGAATCTGTGTTAGTAATCTTCCTTTGTATTTTTGCATCATCCGCAAACACATTTAAATAGCTTCCATTTCCAGTGTTACTGTCTTTGTCATTTATATATACTAAAACCAAAATTGGTGCCAGCACTGAGCCCTGTGGAGCTCCGCTGGTCACTTCCCTCCATGATGAGTAATTTCCCCTTAATACTGTTGTCATTTCCCTTTTTCTGAGAAAATCCTGCATCCAACAGTACAGATTGCCTTGGATACCTCCTTGATGGTACAGTTTCCATAAAAGTTTTTGGTGCGGTACTCTGTCAAATCTATCTATCTATCTGTCTATCTATAGCCCGACGCCCTAATCTGCAAAGGGTGGCCGCAGACAAAACGCCTCCAAGTCGCTCTGTCACCTACCATTTGACTATCCTCCCCCCAACTCACTCCCCTCCTCATATACCTCTCAACTCCATCCCTCCACCTCATCCTCGGTCTTCCCCTCCCTCTCCCTCCCTCCACCTCACCTACATACACCCTCTTAGACAGTCTTTCATTCTCCATTCTCTCAATATGTCCAAACCACCTCAGTGTATTTCTCCTAATCTTATCAACCACATCCACATCCACCCCACAACGTT
>NC_137056.1:20344722-20349722 GCF_032717465.1 Coenobita brevimanus | reverse complement strand
ATTCCGACCTACTGACTGCTAGCTTCTTCCATTCCTTACCAGCAAATCAGAGAATGTCACCTCTCTTGCTAAGTCTTTGTAGTTATAGTGACCATATCGTCTACTCTTGCTTATGCCTTTATCTAAGAAGCTCACTTTTTAATCCCTGTATAATATATAATAACATTGTACTTCCAGTTCCTCTCCGAACACTCCAAAGTTCAGTTCCGAAAGATTTAGAATCCAAGTTTTCGATCCACAAGTTACGACAGGATAGACACACTGATTTTTTCTTATATAACAGAACGGAGGAAGGAAAAACAAATGATTAAAAAAACTAATCCATACACCAGATTACTAGTGTCCTCTGTTCATAAAATATCTGTAACACTTTGACTTGAACAGCTGTGGGTTGAAATTTGGAGGGAAACAACTCTGGGGAAGCGAGTTCCACAGAGATTCAGTTCGGGGAATAAAAGAATTTTGATATGCAGGAGTTCTGCAATATGGTTGAGTGACATTCCAGTTATGAGCGCTACCAGATGCCCGTGTAGCACGAGGGAAGGCATGGAGAGGTGGCACCACGGACGCAACTTCGTCTGAGCATTTGCCAAAAAGTATCTGTAAAATAATGCAAGGGAGGCAACATTCCTTCTTACTTGCAGGGGAGGTAGTTTATTTGTAATGGCAGGGTTGTTAATAATTCTAACAGCTTAGCTCTGAATTTTGTCTAGTTGTTTTAATGCAACCTCTCCACATCCATTCCACAAGGGTGAGCAATATTCAAGCTGAGAGCGCACATGACTCTTATAAATTATATCTAACTGCTCATCAGCAAAGAAGTTACAGACTCTTTACAATAATCCAAGTTTCTTTGAGGCAGTTTTAGCAAGTGATCTGACATGAGAGGTCCAGCTGAGGGCACTGTTAAGTGAGACGCCAAAAATGTCAATACTTTTGGAGTTGGGAATATTAGTGGCACTGAAGGTAATGTACGAATCTGGCAATATCTGTCTATTAGTAAATTGTATATATTTAGTTTTACTAGCATTAAATGAGACAAGGTTGTTTTGTCCCCGTCACTGATCGTAGATAGGTCTTGATTTATGGAGATGGCTGTACTGAGTTGAGAGGTAGAGATATTAGACTCTGTAAATAGGTGTCTGAATGTGAATGAACTATGTAGTGTTGAGTCATCTGCGTATGAGTGAATGGGATTGTGGGTGAGAGATAAGAGATCATTAATATGAACCAGGAATAGGGTTGGCGCCAGAACTGATCCCTGCGGCATGCCGGTGTTAATCGAGTGGAATTTGGAATATACATCATCTACTTTTACTCTTATTTTCCTGTCACTAAGATATGAAGATATCAAAGGAACAAAAGACGTTAGTCCATAGCAAGGGAGTTTGGACAGCAGGGAATGGTGCCATACTCTGTCGAAAGCTTTAGAAATATCAAAAGCTACTGCATGAGTTTCTCCATGTAGATCAAGTGATTGATGGATGGTATGAGTTAGGAGATTGAGCATGTCAATGGTGGATCTTTCGTGGCGAAAACCATATTGTCTATCACTAATTAAGTTTTTGGATTCAAGATGTTTAACAATGTGCTTATTAATTAAAGTTTCAAATACCTTACCAAGAGAAGATGTGACAGCTATTGGTCTGTAATCAGAGAGGTCAGACGAACTTTCTTCGGAATTGGGTGGATATTGGCTTCTTTCCATGAATTTGGGAATAAAGAAGTACGTATGCATTGACTGAGTAACTTAGCTAGAACAGAGGCAAGTTAAGGGGAACACTTTTCCAAAACAATTGATGGAATTCCATCTGGGCCTGGAGCTTTGTTGCTAGGTAAATTGTCTAGGATGGATTTTATGTATCTTCTCTGTATTTTAAGTGGGGCTGTTTCGGGAAAGTCAAGTTCTAGTACTGGGACATTCTGGTTAGCATCGTCTATGGTAGAGTTTCTGGTAAATGTACTGGCAAAAATATATGCTTTCCCACGCGGGTCATTTGTAATGTTGCCGTCGGAAGATTTTAGTGGCGGAATGGAAGATGACTTGTTAAAGTTATTATTGAAAAATTTAAGAGTTGACCAGATTATTCTATTGTCATTAGGGTTGTTAAGTAGTTCTGATACTTTTGAAGAAAGTTTAATTTAGCTAGATTTAATACAGCTTTTGCATGATTTCTAGCAATTTTAAATTGGGAGAGTGATTCAGATGTTTTTTTATTTTAAGTAAGAGTTATATGCTAATGACTTTTGGGCTGTTGCTCTGGCACAGTTGCCATCAAACCATTTTGGAGAGTTCAATCTTTTAGTGAACTGTTGACTTGGTATGAATAAATCCATACCAGCTAGTATTAAGTCGCAAATGTGGGACTGGGTAGAATTGGGATCACTAGAGAAGAAAGACTGCCATGGAATTCAGCAAGATGATTTCTAAATCCATCTCAGTTTGCCCTATCAAAGTGCCATCGGGTCACCCTGACAGGATCAGAAAGGGGACGTGTGGGAGGGTTAACTAATGAGGCTTTGATGAAATTGTGGTCAGAGGATCCAAGTGGTGACAGTACCTCTATCCTGTATTGATCTGGATTATTTGCCAAGAATAAATCCAATAGATTATATGTCGTTTTGCGTTACAAAGTGACAGGAAGTTATCAGATATTCTTCAGATATTGCTTCATACGATAAGTCCTGCTTCACATTGAACCATTCCTTAAATATTGGGAGTCTAATGACTAGAAGTTTAATGACTACCTGGAGAAGAATAACGTACGGGGTAATAATAATCATCGTCACCCAGACCTTTCTTCTCACCTAAGGATGGGGTGAGGCAGAGTCCAGAAAGCATCGGAAGACTTGTACGAAAGGGAAGGAGGGATCAACAGTATGCCCCGTGGAAAAGGTTAGACACTCATTCACATACCATTCAAGCCTCATCTTTGGCCATCTGTTTTCCATCTCACACTTCTATATCATCTGTACACCAAATTACATGTAGATGAAAGTGGATTACTTTTTTAAAGAAGCTGTTCTCCACATACACCGGTCAGATAGAGTTCTTTCTTTACCCCTGCACAATCATTTGACTCTATACAGGGGGTTTTATCCGCCCCTGTGTGGAGTACAACTTTCATGTGTGGGGAGCCATACACACATGAAAGTTACTGGCGCCCCCACGGTGCAAAAGAGCTTGGATCGCCCCCTGTATGAGAATCAAATGATATTGGACCATTGAAGTAAAAAGAATACTGCTCATACGACTGTTGATGAGAGAACAGCCTTGGTGGCAATGGTGAAACAACCACTTCACCTGTGGATGGAAATCAGGTGACATAATCCTTGGATAGGCCCCGAACCCGGCTGTCAGAGCTGACTCTGCTGCCTCGGGCCTCCACCTTTCGTCAGTACTCTGGTTATGCTAGAGTGACCCGTCTGGCATTTTGACATTGGGCCATTCTCAGGGCCATGAACTGAAGTGATTGAGATAGAAAGGATGTAGCATTTTTCTGCCAGCAACTGTATCTGAGGATAATCATCTGACATCGCCTATTCATAAGAATGCGACCCATATAATCATTGGATTTGTGCCAGCGTGTCCGAGATCCAACTGCAGGATAAGAGGTATGACTGTCTGACTTTTTGATGGCTCTCAGAAGCCAGTGATCAGTTTCAACCACACACAAAATACTTGACTTCCCTGTCAGGTGACTGACCACTTTGATAAGGGCAAATTTGGATGGACTGAATTCGCTCTCTAGTGATCGGGTGCAGTCCCACAATTTACGGCACTAGCTGAGTATAGTTGTCATACCAAAATCAACAGGTGAACTCTCAAAACGATGTGAGGCAATAAAAGTCATTAATATAAGCTACTACTTAAAACAAGAAACATCATCACTCTATAATAACCCAATTCTGCTAGAGCAAGATAAGCTGTATTAAATCTAGCTAAATTAAACTTTCTTCAAAAAGTATCAGATATAACTGTCATCTTCCATTGACAAATTAATCTGATAAATATACAATTTTATTATTTCCGTTCCGCCATATAGACTTACATTATTGTAAATGACATAATTACCTTACCAGTACGGCAAACCCACTACCATAGACGATGCTAACCAGGAATGTCCCAATTACTAGAACGTGACTTCTCCCGAACAGCCACTTATAAATACGGAGGAAGATTTACGTAAATCCATCCCTAGACTACCTGTAACTCCCGCAGATGGCATTCCATCAAGTGTTTTGGAAAAGTATTCCCCTAACTTCTGTATTCTAGCTAAATTATTCAGTCACTATGCATACGTATTATTTATTCCCAGGATTCATGGAAAGAATTGTCATCCAAATTCGAAGAAGGAAGTTCTGACATAAATGTTACGGACCAACCAATAGCTATCACATCTTCTCTTGGTAAGGTATTTGAAAACTTTAATTAATAAAGCACGTGTGCTTGAATCAACAACTTAAGTAGTGATAGACAATATGGTTTTTCAACTACGAGAAAATCCACCGTTGCCATACTCAATCTCCCCTAACTCGCCGTCCATCAATCCTTTGTTCTACATGCTACATGCAGTAACTCTTGATGTTTCTAAAACTTTCGACCCGCCGTTCCCTGCTGTCAAACTCCCTTATATGGACTGGCGTCTTTTGTTCCTTTGATATCTTCGCTATCTTAGTGACAGAGGGAAATAAGAGTAAAAGTAGATGATGTATATTCCACTCGTCCCAGCAATTTTACCGGCATAGCCAGCTGAGCTCGATGTCCATTCCTGGTTCGCTAATATGATCTGTATCTGTCACTTACAATCCCATTCACTCATACGCAGATGACTCAACACCCATGGACTATTCGAGACGCCTATTTACGGAGTCTCGCATATCTCTACCTCAACTGTGCAGCCGTCTGTAAGGTAGGACTATCTACGATCGGCGGGGACAAAACAACTTAGCATTCATTTAATGCTAGTAAAGCTTTAAATATATACAATTTACTAATA
>NC_137056.1:20313441-20344622 GCF_032717465.1 Coenobita brevimanus | reverse complement strand
TATCCACGAGGCTTACATGAGGGAGTGTTAGTGCCAACTTTAATACCATTACACCAGTCCTGAGTAAGACGTCCCTATCAAGTATGCAAGCTGATGGCGGGTATTAGAACCGTAATGGTGACATTTGAAGGTGCATGTCTTAAGAATGTTGGACCTCAGAGCCAGACAAAAAAAAAAAAAAAAAAAAAAATCCGTCATAAGTGCCCATTTCACTGGACACGTTGCTTGACAGTTGTTCGTGAGAGGGAAGGTGACCCACCATTTTTGTTTTAGTTATTCTCCAAGGTAGTACGTGTCTGTCCACTCCATGTTCTGCTGACTGCATTCTACTGTGTGGAATGCAGGTTATTACATCAAAAACCCGGAGGCGTTCCTTAACTGCCAGTCATAAATGTGGAGCATGCCATCCTCTTCTCAGTCCTTAGTATAAGAATGAGTTTGTTTCTGGATCCTTCCTCGCCCAATCTCTTAACTGGGAATTAAGATCATGATGATGATCATGATGATAATAAGATTTTTCATATTTTAATCCAGCCTCACCACATCTTTTAGTTGGGAATTGGCGTTGGGATGATGATGATAATGATGATGGCTATGGTAAAAAAGCAGCTGTTGCTGCTGATGATGATAATGACAACACCTCTTTCAAATGAAGCTTTGTCTTTCGTTGTTTCTGGACCATATCTCACCTCGTCTCTTGGCTGAAAATTAGGTTTTGAACGACGACGATGATGATGTCTCCTTTACAGCACCTTACCTCTCTCGCTGTAACAGCTTTGTAACTGATCAGCTCTCCTTCTTCCTGACTCCATTCAGCCGCTCTCTCAGTGCTGCATCTCTCATCAGTGCTGTTATTACGGTCATGTTTTTATTTTTTCATCATTCCACTTGCACACTGTTTTATAAAGGCAGCAACACAGCACCCGTATGCAACACACCTTCATCCTTTTTCAGTTCAATTCTCTGATTCATAGTTGACTGGTACTGTCAGGTCTTCATGAACGCAACCAATCAGCTCTGGAACGGTCTTTCTCCATTGTCTTTACCACTGCTTATGACCTCTAGTATTTTAAATGTAATGAATCCAGACATCTCAATATGAACGGATCTTCAATTTATTTATTTATTTGTTTTCTTAAGAGGAAAGTGTTTCAGGGTCTAAACTTTCGGTTGTTACCTATTAATGTAAACAAAATACAACACTCCCTACAACACTCCGTCATGCTAAGGGCCACGTCGCACTGAACTCAGACACGGACATATTATGACACAAATTGGCCAGTTGAGTAAGTCGGGTTGAAAACAGGAATCAGAACAATATGTTTCATTAGTCCATGTGATGGGTCATCAGTCTAAGTGTCATACGCAGGAACACTGAGAACGTGATGCCAAAAATGTGACCCAGTGAAATTGGAGTATTATTATTAAAACTTTTATCCCGACCTGCGCGACTGGACAGTTTGTGTCAGAATATGCTCAGTTCGGACATCAGTGTGAACAAGACTTTAGGAGGGTATAATGGTTGCAATGAAGTTGATAATGATGATGATGATGATGTCCAGCACACACACACACACACACACACACACACACACACACACACACACACACACACACACACACACACAGGAGGAGTAGACTGTAGCACCAGTCGAGCAGGGCAGTACTCCCGAGGTGGATGGAAAGCTGATGACAGGGAGTGCTGGAGCTCCCGTTTCATCAGCCCTCAGGACTAGTTCCTGACCATCCCCCTTTGCTGAACTTTTTCAGTGTCTCAGTTACACAGAGAGTAGGCCAGCATGCTCTCCAGTACAAATTTCTCTAACTATCTTCACCACACTGCATGCACAGTACACACTACACTTCCTATTCAAAATTTACCAAAATGGCGTCGTCTTATCAAGCCTCGGAGTCCCCAGGGGGGGGGACCATAAATGCCCCCACCATCTGCCCGTTCAACTCCCGGTGACGCACTCAGGGTGCCTGGAACCACGGTCTGACTCTTCTTCTTCTTCTATTTCTCTGCAACATTCATGGCCTTTCCTCTAATCTCTCTCGCTCTTGTTGAGCACCACCTCCTCCTCCCTCTCTAAACCCTCACCTTCCTTTTTCTAACGGAGACTCAGCTGTCTGAGACAACTGACAGCAAACCCTTTTCTGTATCCTCCTACTTTCTCTATACTCATTTCAAAGCCAAAGGTGGCTGTTGTGTATATATACGCAACGACTTATCTTGCTCTCGTGTTCCTGAACTTGATTCTTCTGAATTCTCCACACTCTGGCTTAGGCTTTCCTGTCATTCTCTGACTAAATATATCTGTGCTGTTTACTTATCCCCTAATTCTACTGACTATCAAAAATTCTTCGACTATCTTACTTCTACGATGGAACACATTCTATCCATTTCTCCTTTCTCTGAAATCTCCATTCTAGGAGATTTCAATGTTCACCACCACCTTTGGCTCTCCTCTCTTTTCACAGATCCACCTGGTGAACAAGCCTACATCTTTTCTATCCTTAATGACCTAGAGCAGTTGGTACAGCACCCTACCCGTATCCCTGACCGCCTTGGTGAGAGCTCCAACATACTTGACCTCTTCCTCACAACTAATCCTTCTGCTTACTCTGTTAATCTTTTCTCTCCGTTGGGCTCCTCCGATCACAACCTTATTACCTTAACCTGTCCTATCACTCCGGTACGGCCTGTGGACCCTCCAGTGAAACGTCGTCTGTGGCATTTTGGAGCCGCGGACTGGGAGGCCCTCAGGCAGTACTTCTTTGATTTTCCCTGGAATGATTATTGCTTCCGTGGCCGGGAGCCATCTGAGTGTGCCTTGCGTGATACGGAGGTTATTCTCTCGGGCATGGAAGCATACATTCCTTTCTCATATCCTTTGACTAATGCAAGAAAGCCTTGGTTTAATCACGCTTGTTCTAATGCTGTCCGCAACAAGGAGAGGGCCTACAAAAGGTACCGGAGCCAACCCACCCCTGAATCACATCATCTTTACGTTTCTGCCCGGAATCGTGCTAAGACTGTTCTTCGCTCTACTAAAAATAATTTCATCCATACTAAATGCTCTCAACTCTCCGACTCGAATTCTTCCCGCTCCTTCTGGCATCTTGCCAAAAATCTTTCTAACAACTTTACCTCATCATCCTTCCCTCCTCTTTTCTACTCTGATGGTTCTGTAGCTATTTCTTCTACTGATAAAGCAGATCTCTTCACACAGACTTTCTCCTCCAATTCTACCTTAGACGATTCCGGTGCTGTTCCTCCATCACTTCCCCCTCTGACTTCCTCATGGCTGACATTAAAATTTCTTCAGTTGATGTATTTTCTGCCATCACTGGCCTCAGTACTAACAAGGCATATGGGCCGGATGGGGTCCCTCCTGTTGTTCTCAAGAACTGTGCTTCTGTGCTTACACCCTGCCTAGGCAAACTCTTTCGCCTTTGTCTGTCAACTTGTACCTTTCCTTCTTGCTGGAAGTTTGCTCTCATTCAGCCAGTCCCAAAGAAGGGTGACCACTCCCAACCCTCCAACTATCGTCCAATTGCTTTAACGTCCTGTATTTCAAAAGTTTTCGAGTCAATTCTTAATAGAAAAATTTTAAGGCATCTTTCCTATCACAACCTTCTTTCCGATCGTCAGTATGGGTTCCGTCAGGGATGCTCCACTGGCGATCTTCTCACCTACCTTTCAGACTCCTGGTCATCCTCCTTTCGGGACTTTGGCGAAAGCTTTGCCATTGCACTTGACATCTCTAAGGCTTTCGATCGAGTCTGGCATAAATCTTTAATTTCCAAACTGCCCTCCTACGGTTTCTATCCTTCTATCTGTGCCTTCATCGCAAGCTTCCTTTCTGGTCGTTCTATAGCCGCTGTTGTAGACGGCCATCGTTCCTCTCCTAGATCTATCAACAGTGGTGTCCCTCAGGGCTCTGTCCTATCACCAACTCTCTTCCTTTTATTCATCAATGATCTTCTAAGCTGTACATCTAACCCTATCCACTCATACGCTGACGACTCCACCCTTCACCTTTCCATTCGGTTCCTGCAACGCCCATCTCAACAGTTACTTCAACAAGCAAGGGATGAGGCTATGGCACACCTAATGTCTGATTTGGCTCGTATCTCTGACTGGGGTAAAAATAATATGGTTGTCTTTAATGCATCTAAGACTCAGTTCTTACACCTATCAACCCGACAAAATCTTCCACAGGTATACCCACTAATGTTTAATAATATTCAGCTTAATCCTGCATCATCCTTCAACATGCTTGGGGTTTCATTTACTCGGGACTTATCTTGGAAAGATCATATTACATCTCTTGTAAAATCTGCTTCCAAGAGATTGGGTGTGCTAAGCCGACTCCGCTCTTTCTTTACCCCTTCACAATTGTTGACTCTATACAGGGGTTTTATCCGCCCCTGTGTGGAGTACAACTCTCATGTGTGGGGAGGCTCCCCACATACAGCTCTTCTCAATAGGGTGGAGTCAAAGGCTTTTCGTCTCATTAACTCTCCTCCTCTTACTGACTCCCTTCAACCTCTGTCTCTTCGCCGCACTGTTGCATCTTTATCTCTTTTCTATCGCTACTTTAATGATCACTGCTCCTCTGAACTGTCTGCTTGCATTCCTCCACCTCTACGACGGGCGCGTAGCACCCGTCTGGCAGCAAACTCTCATCCTTTTTCTGTCCAACTCTCTAATGCAAGAGTTAACCGTTACTCCCAGTCTTTCATTTATGCAACAGGTCAGCTCTGGAACTGTCTCCCTCTGTCTGTATTTCCTGCTGCCTATGATCTCCAGTCTTTCAAACGCAGTGTGTCCAGGCATCTCAAAATGATTGGATCTTGAATTTGGCTCTATATTGTATTTTGTTTTTCTCTTGGAGGGAACTGTTACTGCGGGCTCATGGCCTTTGGTTCCTTCTTCCTCGCATAAAAAAAAAAAAAAAAAAAAACACACACACACACCGCTCGCTGGTGCAGTGGTAACGTTCCCGCTTGCCAACTGGTGGACGGGAGTTCGCGCCTCGCTCAGGTTGCGAAAAGTTTCACTGACGAAGTGGGTGGTTACTGTCCCCCTTGAGCTAGGGGACGGGTGTTTGCGTGTGTGAAGGTCACAACCTTGCCCTTAGATCGGACTATATGAGCTTTCAGCTCCCTTCCGGGAGGGTAAAAGCTGACGATCACGACCATCAAGCGATCCTGACCGACCCGGTGAATTACACACACACACACACACACACACACCGTACAACGCCCTGCCACTCCAGGTATAAACACATCGTCCCTCATGCTCAAACAAGCCTGCGCGTCACTTTATGGCTGCTTTACATTCAGTCCCCAGCCACAACCCACCTGATCTGAATTTGATCATCTTTCTCACACCAAGATTGTTTACAAGTTCCGGGAATGGAGGTCAACATTACAAGCCATCTAGAATCAATGTAAAAATCGGCAAGTACATATTTTAGGCTTGTGTCATCGGCACAGGTGGAGAGGATGTAGAGTGAGAGGCTGATTAAGAGTGAGTAAAGTGGTAAAGGGGGAGGGGCATGGGAAGAACGACGATGAAATGGAAGGATGCGGTGAAGAGGTTTACAAGCAGAGAGGGTATGAGTTGAAGGAAGGGCAGCCTGATGGCTGAGAAAAGGGTGAAATAGAGGCGATTGTTTTGTGGCCACCCCTTACGAGATTCAGGGGTCAGACGATCAATCGCTTGATAGATAGATAGACACAGGCATCGGCATGTGCAATAAAGGCCGTCTTCTCAGCACCTATACCCCTACAGTCCAATGACGTATTTTTATTTTACTCTTCATACTACCAGACGATTATTTTCAGCTTATGAGAGTTTTTGAACTGCGGAGGTGAGATGTAGTTAGATATAACACTCACTGATCCTTTCGCATGTGGTCTCCTTTAAGTTAAATCAAACTGCCTGAAAACTGGAAAATAAAATAATAAAAAAAAAGAAAACATTATTGGACTGACGGAGTTAAAAGGTTCTCTCTACCACCTCTTCCTTGTCAGTTTATATCTGTCTGTGTCACATTGATATGGTGGTTTGTAATATTATACAAACTGCTATGATATTTAAAAATCTATAACTACTACATAAGAATATATTAAGGTGTAATATGTAAGATAAATAGCTAAGGAAGAGGTAGCTATTAGCTTCCTAAAGAAAGTATAGTTTATAGCGATGTACATCCGACTAGCGCTGTGGCAGATAAGTGTGCAGGTGCAGAGAGAGGTGCTTAAGGCATTACTGTTGGCGCAAATCAGGATAAAGAATAAGATTTAGGTGTAAGGAGATAGACGGAGTGATAGGTAGGTAGGTAGATACAGAAAGTTAGATAGATATAGATAAATGGATAGACTGAGATAGACAGATAGATGGATAAATGAATGGATAGACAGGCAGGCAGACAGATATATAAACAGTTGAACAAGTTATAAGTGCAAAGTTTATAAGAACCTTGCCTCAAAATACGTGTTCTCACTTTTTCCTGCCTGGGTGGTGGCTGGTCGGTCGGTGTCCTCCACCCCCACCCCCCTTCACCCCTCACCTGTATTGGCCCAGAGGCAGGTAAGCAACATCAGCCTGGGCTGATGCTCATAAAAATAACTTACAATAATTTGCGTGGCTTAATTTAGCGTAATGAAGTCTGATGATAAAAGAGAATGGATGAAATAAAGGATGGTGAATCGGTTTACATGAGCTAATTTGAAGGTGAGAGAAGGTCAAAATGATAGCTGAATACGGTAAATGAGTGCGTAAGAAGGCGATATATGGAAAATTACGAGGTTAGGGATCTGACAGAGGACCGAGTTGGTGGGATGGGGTATGTACAGAGAAGCACATGACAATGGCTGGCACCCCTTTTTAAGCTGACAATCAACAATGGACTCAAAAAGATGTAAGTGAAGCACACATATAAAGATAAAACACAGTGCTGATGTGGTTTGGCCTGTTAAGTGCAGCCAGGATTCCAAGAGCTTGAATAATGTGTAGATAATTGTGTGGGTCATTTCAGTGAACTTGATGTTGATAATTCCCTCACGTTCTATTTCTTTACTTGTTTCTGGATCCTTCCTTATCTCATATTTAGGAAGGAAAGAAGATCAGATATAACATACATTTGTTACTACATGAAGAATATGAGACGGGGAATGATTCTATACTCTCATTTCCTTGTCCTTCCCGTAAAAACAAGTCTAGCTACGAGAAGGAACTGACCAATTACAAGTTATTCGTGATAATTTTCCTAACTCATTTTTAGAGGATAATAGAAACACGAATAGATTCTGCATTTCCCTTCCCATAGTCTTCACACAAACTACTACTATTACTACTAGTAAATAATAATCATCATCATCATCATCATCATCGTCATCTAATTCTGTGTTGCCCCATGAGAAGCGTAGGAGCCCGGCGCTAGGCAAGTTGGTCCTGACGTTTTAAGATGAGAGTGACCAGCCACACTCATCCCTAAGTGGCATTACGTGAGCAATAAACCCCAACCTCCCCTTGGATATATACCTGCCCAGGCTCAGTCCGATTGGAGCGCCTTAATAACCCACAAAACCACCAGGCGCCATAATTTGGTTATATTTTAACAATCAGAATAGTAAATGGTTTCCTATTGTACAGAAGCCATTCGACCTATCACTCAGTGTAGAATCACCCATAGGCAGAAGGAAGAGGAAAGAATGAAGGAAAGAGTGACAGAAGAGCGAGTGAAAGCAGTTGGAAGAGGAAAGAATGAAGGAAAGAAGTACAGAAGAGGAAGGAGGGAAAGTCGATGATGATAATAGTAATAATAATAATAATAATAATAATAATAATAATAATAATGATAACAATAATAATAATAATAGTAATAATAATAACAGCAGGGACAGTAATAGTAATAATAAAATAATCAGGTAAGAAAGAATAATTATCATAAATTGTTTAGTGTGGCCAGGTGTGCGTGGCTAGGCAGGGTGCGGCTCAGAGCAGTGGACAACCCCTCCATTACGGACCCAACTGCACCTGACTTACTGGGAAGCAATTGCGTCGTAGTATTTAGTAGTATTAACATGACTGGATCACTTGGCTTCATGTCGTTGCTCTTCAGCGTCTTCGTCATTGTCTTCTCCCTGATGTTCATCATCATCATCATTATCTTCATCTTCATCATCATCATCATCATCATCAAGCAGAAAACTCATCAGAATCGTCGATCACCATCATCATTATTATCAGTCATCTCTTATCACCCACCGTCATCATCATCATCATCATCAACATCCATCATTCATCATTTATCATCATTATCATCATCGGCTTTTTCATCTCCAGCAGCAGCAACAAAAAAGATATGCGGTAGCACTGTAGGAAAAAATTCATCATCTCCGTCAGCATTGCAGTATCATGTAGGATCCAGAAGCAGAAACAGAAAAAACATTATAAGCAACGAGAAATTTAGCATCAAACTTTCAACATTCAGATACACACTGAAACTACAAGTGCGTTAGTGTCATCAAATGTCAGAATGCTATTTATACCCAGGCTAACAAATTGTCCTGTATTCTGGTCGGTGAAGGAGGTTCCCTAGCATCTCCTCTTGACCACTTGACTTCTAAACATGGCACGCGGACATATTGCATGTTATTTCATTCCTCTTTAATATCGACCCAGCTTGAACAGATTACGTACAAGCGAACATTAATATCTTCGCCACAATGTGTCTGTCCTAAGCTGAACAAGATTGTATTGCTGCAGCAGGAAAATTATCCATCATGCCATTGATAGTCATACAGACTGTGTTCAGCTTTTTCCCTATGAGAGGTCTTCTCGAAAATGAATAACATATAGTACTAAGAGGAACAAAATTTTAAGAAGCATTGTTCACACGGGGTTACTGTATATGTATGTACTGTAAGCATGAATATTAGCAGCTGGCTTGCACACGCATGACATGGGCTTAAGAGTGTCTTAGGTCAACTGATCCGAAGGATCAAAGACAGCCAGTTCCTGTGAGTACAAACGTGTCACATAAAGAAATAAACTGGCAAGTTAGAGGTGTTGGGGGGCCTGCTAAGCCCAGCAGAAGTCAGCCTGCAGAAGTCAGGTAGAGGGCAGAGCGTCACCGTTGGGGATTGAGGGGTTGGGAGTGGCGGGAATTTACTACGGCTTTTGAGGGAATGGCATGACATTCTTACTTGTCAAACCATCATACTTTTTCTAACGTAATTTCTCTTTTTTTAGCTTTATGCCACTCGCTCTCCTCTTTGATCGTTTGGTTACTCAGACGCAATTCAAACACTTTCAAATTCTGTATATAGTCTAGTACCGCATATAGGAGAGTAAGGACACTTAATACTTTAGACTTTAAAGCAACAAACCTTCTACAAAAAACTGCACTCATTAACCACCTATCCACCCACTATAGTTTTAGTCCTATAAGTCATTACTGAGTGAAAATTCGGCAACACGTAAACTAATATGCCTTCCCTACATGTCCGGGATATGTTTTAAGCAAAAAGAAGGAACCGAGAGATAGAAACCTGCAACATCGTCCCTTCAAATGTCAGACAAGAAACAATGAAATTAAGATGTGTTCATTTCGAGATGACTGTATACTTCATCTTAAAAGTCTGGAGGTCGTAAGCAGAGGAAAAGGTAAACTGAGGAAGACTTATACAACTGAACAATTGTGTACATGAAGGACTGAGAATAATCGATTAATCAAATACTGCGTTAAAGAGTTGGACAGAAAAGGAGTGAATGTATGCATCCAGATGGGTGCTGCGTGCTTGCCTCAGAAGGGGGAGGCTTGCAAGCACTGACTGCAGAAAAACAATGTCCTCTATAGAGGAGACAGGAAAGAGAGAATGAACCAACACTGCCGAACGACAAACTGAAGGCAGCCAGTGAGAGGAGATGAGGTGATGAAATGTAAAGCCTTTACTTCCACCGTGCTAAAGGAGTATTGAATGTGACGAGGCCTCACTACAAGAGTGCTGCACGGGTGCTCCACACAAGAATGAATAAGTTCCCTGTACAACTAGACTCAGCGAGTTTTTTTGCCAGAAAAGTAATGTCCTGACTTGACCTCAACTGAAAAGGGGTGACCTGACCCTACTTGCTCTATTCTTACTCCCGAGCCTGTGCCTTGTCACCGGGAGTCTGCGGCCGCTTAACATTGCCAGCTGGGCGAGTACCGGGAAGGTTGGTGGTATGCATTATGGAGGGAGGGATGTGGTGAGGGTGCAGGAGGAATGGAAAAGTTGTGATAGGAGGTGCGGAGGTCTGGCGTGTGTCGGGTAAATGTTGCAAAGTACCTACACAAAATATCCTTACATTTCCGTCTGTATAGTTTAAAACAATGGATGATTGTTAACAATAGGTATCTGTAAGCCTGTAATTTCTAATAGTAAAACATTAGGATATATCTTTGAAATGCACGGTATTTTCAGTAATATTTGTCCTACGAGAAACACAGCGAACAAAAACAGCGCTCGTTGTGAAATTATCAATCACCTGCGTAAGTATACTGTTGTAGTATAGTACAACATTATCTCATCATCATCGTTGTCGTTGTTCTCACTGTAACCCTCGTTCCGACTAAATCATTTAGTGGGAGTCCCCCAGAAGGAGGAATAGGAAAGTGGGAAAGCTAGAGAACTGCCTGAAAAGAATGTCCAGCGAAAAAGACCAGACATCCATTCAGCCAAGAATAAAAGTATGACGTCCACTGAGGTTGCTGGATATGAATATGAACACATTATTCTGGCACAGGTGGATCAATTAATCCCTCCACTACAATGGCGCCTTTTTTACTTACTACCTGTAGACGAGTTTCTTCAACTTGGGCATGACCCCTAGTATTGAGGAGGTTAATGAAGGTTGTATCTAACCTTTCCAGTTCGAAGAGTCTGTCCTGAGCTTCACATAATCGACAGGAGGCAGCAACGGTATAATAACTGTGACGTCGTCGAGTTTAAGGAGTAAAACTTCACTCTCACTCTCGTATTACACAGCATCCTGTATGGCCTCGTTCTGTGTAATTCCGAGTACTAAAAATGCTAAAACCAGTATTAGCAATTGCCACAAGGGGTGGTCCACACATCACAATGTGTCATCCATGTTCCACAGTGTTAGGTATGATCAGGGACGCGATACTTTTCTCTGAAATACAGTTGGCTAAAGATGTACCGTCTCTCACATTCGTGGTGAAATTGGAACTGAACGATGTATCTCTATGTAAAAAGAAATTCTGAGTGAAGCATAACATAATACTTTAGTGGGAGACATAAGAGAAACTGGATATAGTACTTCAGACCTCTTCCTCCTTTGTTTCAGTACGTAAATAGATGTAAAGTCTTTCTACGACTGTACAGTGGTCGACTTACTGGCTTTGCTTCCTGTGTCCTACATGATACACATTTTAAACATGCTTTAGGGTACACACTCAGGCCTTTTAGCCTATCTTTATGCAAGACACACACACATATATATATATATATATATATATATATATTCTCATCAGCCGTTTGAGTGTCCACTGCAGGACCGGCCTATCCCTACCGAAGTGGGGACGATACAGCCAATGTATCTCTACCAAGTGGCTTAGGCTATCTAGTAGAGATTGTATGTAGGGTGAGAAGTGCTTGTAAGCGTAATTGTTGTGTTGTAGTGGCTTTGGATGTGTGTGTAGTCTGTGAACCAAGTGTAATCGGCCCGCGGAAGCCGACTGGGTGCAAATAAACTTTATAGTAAGTGACACTGGTTCAACCACAGCACCCCTTTGTCCGCCAATGCAGTACGTGGCCGGGTGAACACTCCCAAAGTTTATTATCCTGGCGGGGCGCGAACCCTGGTTCACCCGTGTACGAAACGCACACTCTACCACTGTACCACAGAGGCTCCATATATATATATATATATATATATATATATATATATATATATATATATATATAGATATAGATAATCACAGTCAGATAAATACCTGGTACTGTTCGTTTCATTCCGAGAATGTGCTTTTCATTTTGTTCTGGCTAGCACCAGAGTGTAATAATCAGAGTATTAGAAACAGCAAGGCATCTTTTGTCTAGAGATGTGTGAAGCAACAATTAAATATTAGAGTGGGCAACGGTCGGTATGCTAATATGATCGGTGTAAACAGGAGTCAGGTGATGGTGACGACACTGGGGTGCTGTGTTCAGTAAAGTCACTCCGCCCCACCTTACTGTTTCCTCCTCTCCCCCTCCCCCGTACACTGCTTCACCCTCCATCAGTACTCTCTCCCGTATACCGACCCGTCCTTTCCTCCCTTAAGTACCTTGTTAATATATCCCTTATTTATTCCCTTCATCCACTTAAACACCTCAGTTAAATCTCCCCTTCCTCAGTGCTTTTCTAATGAATGCAGATTTAGTCTTTCAGTTTGTCTTCTTGTGGAAGGTTCTATTATGTATCTTTGTTGTAATTTTTCTATGTACATTTTTTAACCAATTAATATCCATTTCTAACCAATTTATATAGTTAGATATAACAAATGAAAAACTAGCGATGGAGTGAAAGGAAGCATCAAACAAGAAACAAGACAGAGATTAAATTTGCAATTTTTTCTTAGACTTGATGAAAGAGAGCAGTTGACTGTCTCAGGCTACTGATAAGGACGAGGAGAGAGGAGCGTTTCCGAGCCAAGAAAATAGTATTTTTGAGCAACTCCTGTACGTTTTGATCATAAAATATTTTCTATAGTACGCTGTTTCACTACTTACACTAACGTACGTACGTGCGTCTGACCTTTGAATGACATGGGTATAAAAAAAATCAAGAGTGAGAGAAGCAGAAGTGGGGCTGCTAAAGAATATACGTGGGTCGCGTAGGTTGGATAGGAATAAGAAATGTAGAGATTAGTGATAGATGTGGAACGAAGTCTATGAAAGGATATGGTCGCAGAGAGAATGCATATGAACAGGGTGCTCAAAAAAAAAAAAAAAAAAGGGTATATGAGTAAGTATGAAGGTAGGAGGCGTCGTGTGAGGTCGAAAGGAGGTGAGTGGTTATAATGAATGTGTGAATAAGCGAGGAATAGAAACTTAAAAGAAAAGAAAAAAAGAAAACGAAATATCCAAATGAATGGAATAGGTAGGTCTCATTAAGATTTGAGACGCTGTCGAGGTGGTTTAAAGAACTAAAGATGGCATTTTTTTTTTTTTTTTAATTAGAAATCCTTCTGCAGATAAACTTCCATACTTCCATACTCCTATCCCACCACACTGTCACTACTACAACTGTCACAACCACATCTGCACCACCATACCTGTTTACTGCACCTTTCACCATAAGATCTGCCTCACCACACCTATCCCACCACACCTGTCATCACCTCACCTGTTTCACCACACGTATCACCACTACAATTGTAACCACCACACCTGTCATAACCACATCTGTCACCACCTTCCGTCCCTGTCAAGTGGCCATATCAGTACGTGTGACGTCACCGAGGCTGCAATTGGACAGTGTGTGTGATGTATTATTCATGTTTGTGATCCTGGCTTGGCCCCTTTCCCTTCATGCCCTCTCTCCTAGGCTGAATGAAATCATCTGGTGGTAACAACAACAGAATGCATAGGACATCATCATAGTGAAGAAATTGATTGAGATTCTTTCCAATTCCTTCACTAAGTGAGACATTCCTTTTAAGAGATTAATGAATCGACTGGTGACAGGCAATACCTTTATTATTATTATTATTATTATTATTATTATTGTTTTTGTTGTTATTATTATTATTATTATTATCACTATTATTATTATTATTATTATTATTATTATTATTATTATTATTATTATTATTATTAATTAATGCTTTTTACTTACACTTCTGTAGTGTAGGTATAGAACATTGGCAGCATGAAGTCGTTGGCTAGGCATACAATTAGGACAGAAGAGGCTGCTGGAGGCTTTATCAAGTAAATCGGTGCCAGGGACGTACAGTGATCTTCCAGGTCTTTAATGATCTACATTACGCTGGCCTGGCTTAGGGCTTTCGGGACTACCGAAGAGGAAGTCAGTTTTTGCCTTCATACTTAGCTCCCAGCCACGGACTTCAGCATTCAGAGAAACATAGTCACCGACAATCGAAGAGGGAAATTTGTGATGTAGCAGAGGGTAGGTAAGGATGGGAAGTGAGAAGGGCTGGTTGAAAAATCTGGGGTTAATGAGTCATTTAGGAGATGCATATAAAGCTGGTCTTGGTGTAGTGTGGGAACCTATTACTTCATACCAGCAAGCATCACATGTCTGTATTTGTCTCAGAAGCCCATTGCAGAAGAAAGGTTAAGAACTGTTTCGGTGAGGCTACTATTCTTGGTGAGAATTATGAACCATATACACTGCTAGACAGCAGCCAATACAGAGTTATTTTATTCAACTGAAGAGAATTCACCGTTATCACTGGGTAAAATAGAAACAACATAAACAAAAAGCGGTGCCAAGGCAGAGCAAACCCGTCCCCAGCAGTCATTTTAGTGCTGACGTAAAAACACAACAGGATATCTAGTCAAATATGTCACATATCAGATCTAGAGTAAACTGGGTGAAAATTGACGATTTTATGCTCATTTGAAAATTTAGGCCCAACCCACCTGACACTGACCCTCCCTACCGCTAACTGAGGGGGTGACCCCCTTGATGTCATGAGGCATGTTATAGGATGTAGATTTGAATGATGCACGTTTAGGATTTGGTTTCATGTCGCTATGACGCATTTGAATGGAATTATGGCCGAAAAAACGATTTTTTTTTTTACTTTTTTTCACATTTTAGGGGCCTACAGCCTAGGCCTTGGTCCAATTTGGCCCAAAATTTAATCAGATCAGGTAATAGCCCAACATCCCTGTAATTTCAGTCAAAATCGCAATGGTAGTTCTCACGTGAAGTTGTTAACAGACAGAGACACACAGAAATACAAACAAACGAACAGACAAACCGAGTGAAAACAATACTCTTCCCCGAGCCCCTTGGGGGTAATAAATTTACAAATAATTTAATAAAAGACATCGTGCTACTGAACGGACCAATATGAGTCATGCCCACTTGGACTCTGGGGCAGCAATTGAATGTAAATCCTGTGCTGGTGCGCCTGATGTGGTGAGGTGAGAGGCAGGGTGCGTGGCTTGTTAATATTACCGTGGCATGGCACAAGGGTATACTGTATGTGACACAGACCTCACCTGTTGCACGCACACTCACATACTAAAGACTCCTCGTACGATGAGCGGAATTGGCAGATGAAAGCCAAATATTTTCTGGAATCTAGAGAGTATCAACAACTCTCCAGCCTTGGCCTTAAATTCATACAATACAAAGGTTAACTCTCTCAAAACACATTTTTACACCTCTGCTAGCGATAGTGAGAACGGGTTATTGTTTTGCTGTGTGTGTGTGTGTGTGTGTGTGTGAGGAAGAGGAAGAAAGCATAGGATGGATGACACAGTTGTTTGCGTCATCCCTGATTCCTCTAGCGTCAGGAAGCTACCAGAGACAGGGTTGATGTGGAGCGTCTGTCTAAACTCTGTGTGTGTGTGTGTGTGTGTGTGTGTGTGTGTGTGTGTGTGTGTGTGAGAGAGAGAGAGAGAGAGAGAGAGAGAGAGAGAGAGAGAGAGAGTTAAATGACTGTTTTGATCTGATTTAGATTGAACTTGATGGACGGGTTCAAGGTCTTCCCAGGAGTTGATCTTTTGTTTTCTTTTAGAACAGTAGGTTGAAGATCAAGGTCATATGGCAAGATCATAAACAGTTCTTATCCGATTTATGTCCAACCTGGTGAAAGAGTTTACGGTATGGCAAGGATGAATTGATTGCACTCTGAAAGCATTCAGTCAAAGGTCTGGACTGAAGGACAAGGTCAAAGCTTCGACCCTATAACTCACTTAGTTTTGTTTCAGTCTTTACCAAATTTGGTGGAAATGTTGAAGGCCAGCCAAGGATGGGACGAAGACATTCCACATTAAGATAAGTAAGTCGAAGGTAGAAGTTAGAGGGAAGATCAGCTCAATTATGATTCGTTTTGGACCACACCTGGCTGAAGGGATGAGTGTCTGACAATGATTACATTATTCGATTTTGAAAACAGTATGCCGAACGCCAAAGTCACAGGTCAAAGTCAGATATTCTACCCTCAATCCAATTGTGGGGCGCGGGTGTTGTACTATCTGAGTGCTCATTCTTGTGTACTACTTCCAGATTGTGTCATGGAAAGGACATACTTGGTCAAAGAATTAGTTAAAACTATATATTAATTAAAACTATATCCTGCCGTTAAAAAATATTCTCCTTAGCTGAATAAAGTTATTCGAAGACAGCTTTATATACTGTATATCTATCTATCTATCTATCTATCTATCTATCTATATCTATCTATCTATCTATCTATCTATCTATCTATCTATCTATCTATCTATCTATCTATCTATCTATCTATCTATATATATATATATATATATATATATATATCTATCTCTATCTATATATATATATATATATATATATATATATATATATATATGTATAACATCATCATCATCATCATCATCCGGACCTCGTTTCCCACCCAAGGGCAGGGTGAGGAGTAGCAACGTCCAGACAGCCCAAATTCGCCCAGTCCAATGGCCACACTTCCATTCACTCATCATTCAAGTCCCCGGAATCCTGGCTGTATCGGATACGCAAGAAACATTCACTACGTTCTGTAGCTTCACACAAACTTGTCCGATTGAGTCAATCCGGGTGCTGTCACGTTAAAATGGGGTGCCAAAATCCCTGATCATGCACTTCTCCTCACAACATTCATCCAGCCAGCTCGATCTCTTGTCATTTCCCTAGCCTCACTGACTTCCAAACCTCTCTTCCTCACACTCATCCACCATATCTCTCCACCTTCTCCTTGGCTTACATCGCCTCCTCCCTCCTTCAAATTCGCGCAGATATACCTTTTTCACTACTCTACTGTCATCTATTCTCTCCACATGACCATACCATCTCAGTACACTCTCTTCGATTCTGGTGTCCACCGACTTCCTCACTCCACATCTTTCACGAATCACATTATTTCGTATTCTATCCACACCCTGTACTCCACATACAATCCTCAGCAGTACCATCTCCACTGCTCTTACTCTTGACTTTTCATTTTCATGCCACACCATAGTCTCACATCCATATGTTAAGGGGGTGTTTCATTATGTGGTGGTGGATCTTGTGGGAGCTCAGAAAAGTCTGTTAGCCATAATCAAGTGATCAAGCTGTTCTCTGTTCAAGCCTGAGGTCGTTAAACTCGCATCCATTTCGATCAGCAAACAGGTTTTCTGATTTCCTGACTACTAACTCCCACTAGTAAATTGGTTTGTGGATCTAAGGTCAGGTCAGTAGTAAAGGCATTACTCGCCCCTCGTGTGTGCGGTGGTGAAGAATGTGAGGTGGTGAGGGGGGAGAGGCGAACCATTAGAGGGAGGAGACGCCAAGAATGCGCAAGAAGGCTGTTTTTGCGGTAAGAGTAACGGGAGCCCAGGAGGTGCAAGTTCCTCTACACATTCACGAAACTGTGTCAGAACATAATTGAAGTCTGCCAAACTAACATTTAAACTGTGAAGCTCTAACAGTCACTTAAAGGTCTGCTGCAGGAACAACCCTGCCAAACAGAGCGCCCAGTGTTTTGGCCACACTTTCACTCAGCATTCAAGCATTTGAAAAATTCTCGGTTCCACCTCAAAGGACGAATGATCCACGTAAGTTCCAGTTAAATAATTCCTGTACAATGAACCTATATAAAATGTATAAGCTTAGATGATGGTGATGATGGGCATACTAACAATCTTTTATCTGCTGCTGTTGCTACTACTGATCTTTTTTTTTTTTTTTTTTTACGTGTGCATGGAGTAAGCAGGATGGAGAGGCGCAGTGTTACGGTGCTGTTCACTGTGTTGTTTGTAATGTCAGGGGTGAGCGTTCTGACACCTCTCTCATACTTTCTTCTCATTGTCTGCACTGCAGAGCAAGGAAGAGGAAGAGGAAAGTGAGGAAAAGGGCAATAATAATTACTCTCGCTTTCTTCTTCTCGTTATTTCCCTTCATTGTTTGAACAGGAGGAAACGAGGAAGAAATGGAAGTGGGGAGAGAAGTGGCAATAGACTACTCTTTCGCTTTCTTCTCTTGCTTCATTTGTCTCTCTCTTCCATCTCCTTTGCTCGTTCCTTTGTCATTATCTTTTCCCTTTTGTCTTATTTCAAGTTTACTACTTACTGCTTCCATACCTCTCTTCCCGTTCCCCTTCCCCACTTTCCTTTATTTTCTCTGCCTTTTATCTTTACTTTCTATCCCTTTCTTTTTTCTTTTAACGTGTCTCTCTGTTTTTCCCTTGTCCTTTTGTCCTCTTTTTCTCCCCCCCCCCTTTTTTTCGCGTTCTCTGCTTGGAGGAAAGGAAAAGGCAAAGGTAAGGGGAAAAAGAACAATAACATTCTCACTTTGTCTCCTGCTTCCTTTCCTTTTTTTTTTTTCCTTACATATTTGCTCCTCAACTTTATCACCCTTCATATTCACTTCATGCTCTGTCACTGTTCACCCTTTCTGGTCTGTTTCCTCCATTTCCTTCTTTCTTTTCCATTTTCCTTTTCTCTTTCTTTATTTTCTTGCTCGGAAAGGGAGGGAAAAGGAGACAAAAGACAAGAAGAGAGCCTCCCAAGTCCACAGTAATACAGGCCTAAACCCTGGCGTAAAATTTATGAATGATTTAGGAGGCCACGAGACGCCCCCTCTCGGCACCATTCATAAATCTTTCCTTCTGTTTTCCATATTCATAAAGTTTCTTATGCCGTGGATACGATTGCTTGTTTATACCTTTATTTTCGCTCATACGGCTAACAAACACTACACTGTTAACCTGGAGTATAAAGTGAAGAAAAAACGATTAAGTGAAATGATGTCTGAATAATTCACTTCAGTGAAGACGCTTAGTGGACAATATTAATTTATTCTTTCATGATCAGGAAAGCTCTATTTATCTGTTCCAGCTAGATGGTTTCTTTCAGCTGAGAATGAGTACAGGAATCCAAGTGTTACAATCCATTCACCATGAACCCTATCATGGGCAGAACGATAGCTTTCTAGTCTAGCTAATGCCAGACACGCGATTTTATTCATCCCAGAGTGAACCATAAGAAGCTGAGAGTGTTAAGACTCTTAACAAATTCTTCCCCATATAACAACCCTACACAGCCCCATTCGTCCACCTCCCACGTGACCTGATAGTTGTACCATTACACACACGTTAGTCAACCATTTACACACGCGTGTACACCTTCCATTATTCACGTCTTTCACAACAATCCGGCATTCTGGTATATCATTCAATATATAGCAGATCAGTCACTTTTAAGTTACGTCTACGTTAGTCATATGACATTCAGTACATTCACAATAGCATCTCATTCGTACTTTTCTCCAACTCATATTTTTGTGTATTCATTCTTTCTTTTCATTCATACTTTTCTCATGTATTTGGCAACACAACATTGTTCTCTATTTCGCTATATCGAGTTTTAGTTGTACACGACGGTACATCGTTCTTAGACTTAAACAATGCTCATTTCATTCACAGCAGCACCCAACTGATGTACAACACTCACTTCACTCACAGTATAGCATCACTCTTATGTTCAATTGCCGACAGTGATATCGTTTCATTTTTTAACTGAACAACTATGAATCACTTACATAACTAGAATATTGTTTACTATTTTGGCCGAACCATCCAAAGGGCACAACTAAACTATATAGAAATATTTATTTCATAGAGTTGTATGTCGTTGATTAGGTGGAATTAGGGGAGAGAGAGAGAGAGAGAGAGAGAGAGAGAGAGAGAGAGGCCTAGGAACAGTTAAGGTCACACCACTTGCTTTTATAATCAGAGAGAGAGAGAGAGAGGGAGAGAGAGAGAGAGAAAGTGAGTGAGAGAGGCCTTGGAGCAGTTAAGGTCACACCACTTGCTTCTAAAACCAGAGAGAGAGAGAGAGAGAGAGAGAGAGAGAGAGAGGGAGGGGGGGGAGGCTGTGGGAGAGAAACCCCCAGGTCGTCGGTACTTGAGGAATGTGCGTAGGTGTGTGTGTGTTTGTGTGTGTGTGTGTGTGTGTGTGTAGCTATAATACCTCCATCCTCACTCCCTGTTCATTATACCTCCCTCCTGCTCTTCTCCTCCGTCCCCACCTCCACTCCCATTCTGTCTCCATCGCCACATTCATCTGCATCGTCATCGCCATCTCTATCAGCATCACTACCTTCATTTTCATTATCGTCTTTATCGTTACCATCTCCTCTCTCTCTCTCTCTCTCTCTCTCTCTCTCTCTCTCATCCTTCTTCTTTTTTTTTTTTCATGTGTCCGACTCTGGACATAGACTTCACAGCCCGTTCCAAAGGCCCAGCAGCTCTCCCATATTCCATACACCTCCACATGTCACCACTTCGGCGCTAACACCCACCATCCATTTTGAATACATGCTAGGGGTGTCACATACAGGACTGGTGTACTGGTATTAGCAGGGGTACAGTATTTTTATGACTTGTCGGTGGGCCTTCTGCCTAACTTTCTCATACGGTATATATATATATATATATATATATATATATATATATATATATATATATATATATATATATATATATATATATATATATTGCCCCAGTGTTATGATCAACTTTAGTCCATCCTGTTCCTCGAAATACCCATTTTTGATATTATTACCAATACACAGCTAGCATTTTTCGAACTGCAGTAGGGAAAGAAGAGATTTTTCTTTTTAAATAGGTAATGAATGGAGAAGGAAAAACAAAGGAAAAAAAATTAAGACCATGTGCCCAAAGGCACCAGTCCTGTATGTGACACCCCTAGCATGTATTCAAGATTAGGAGAAATACACTGAGGTGGTTTGGACATGTGGAGAGGATGGAGAATGAAAGACTGACTAAGAGGGTGTATGTAGGTGAGGTGGAGGGAGGGAGAGGGAGGGGTAGACCGAGGATGAGGTGGAGGGATGGAGTTGAGAGGTATATGAGGGAGGGGGGGTGAGTTGGGGGGAGGGGAGTCAAATGGTGGGTGACAGAGTGACTTGGAGGCGTTTTGTCTGCGGCCACCCTTTGCGGGATTAGGGCGTCGGGCTATAGATAGATAGATAGCCTAAAGGCATCCTCCATTCATAAATTATTTATAACAACTGGATTTAAATTGAAGTGGACTAAATGTTTGTGGGAAGCAACTCCCAGGAAGTGAATTCCAGAGAGTAGTAGTTCTGGGGATAAATGAATTTTGATAAGCTGAGGCTCTGCATCGCGGGGGAGAAAGTGTGAGTTCATGGGCGCTCCCAGCTGCTCGAGTATTTCGGGAGAAAATGTGAAGGGAAGGCACACTTGAAGCCAGTTCGCCGGTGCACTTACGGTAAGTGGAGTAGACTGTAGCACCAGTCGAGCAGGGCAGTACTCCCGAGGTGGATGGAAAGCTGATGACAGGGAGTGCTGGAGCTCCCGTTTCATCAGCCCTCAGGACTAGTTCCTGACCATCCCCCTTTGCTGAACTTTTTCAGTGTCTCAGTTACACAGAGAGTAGGCCAGCAAGCTCTCCAGTACAAATTTCTCTAACTATCTTCACCAAACTACATGCACAGTACACACTACACTTCCTATTCAAAATTTACCTAAAATGGCGTCGTTATATCAAGCCTCAGAGTCCCCAGGGGGGGGGGACCATAAATGCCCCCACCATCTGCCCCTCTCCCGGTGACGACTCAAGGTGCCTGGAACCACTGTCTGACTCTCTTCTTCTTCATTTCTGCAACATTCGCGGCCTTTCATCTAACTTTCGCTCTGTTGAGCACCACCTCTCCTCCTCTAAACCTCACCTTCTTTTTCTAACGGAGACTCAGCTGTCTGAGGCAACTGACAGCAAACCCTTTTCTGTATCCTCCTACTTTCTCTATACTCATTTCAAAGCCAAAGGTGGCTGTTGTGTATATATATGCAACGACTTATCTTGCTCTCGTGTTCCTGAACTTGATTCTTCTGAATTCTCCACACTCTGGCTTCGGCTTTCCAGTCATTCACTGACTAAATATATCTGTGCTGTTTACTTATCACCTAATTCTACTGACTATCAAAAATTCTTCGACTATCTTACTTCTACGATGGAACACATTCTATCCATTTCTCTTTTCTCTGAAATCTCCATTCTTGGAGAATTCAATGTTCACCACCACCTTTGGCTCTCCTCTCCTTTCACGGATCCACCTGATGAACAAGCCTACATCTTTTCTATCCTTAATAACCTAGAGCAGCTTGTACAGCACCCTACCCGTATCCCTGACCGCCTTGGAGAGAGCTCCAACATACTTGACCTCTTCCTCACAACTAATCCTCCTGCTTACTCTGTTAATCTTTTCTCTCCGTTGGACTCCTCCGATCACAACCTTATTACCTTAACCTGTCCTATCACTCCGGTACGGCCTGTGGACCCTCCAGGGAAACGTCGTCTGTGGCATTTTGGAGCCGCAGACTGGGAGGCCCTGAGGCAGTACTTCTTTGATTTTCCCTGGAATGATTATTGCTTCCATGGCCGTGAGCCATCTGAGTGTGCCTTGCGCATTACGGAGGTTATTCTCTCGGGCATGGAAGCATACATTCCTTTCTCATATCCTTTGACTAACGCAAGAAAGCCTTGGTTTAATCACGCTTGTTCTAATGCTGTCCGCAACAAGGAGAGGGCCTATAAAAGGTACCGGAGCCAACCCACCCCTGAATCACATCATCTTTACGTTTCTGCCCGGAATCGTGCTAAGTCTGTTCTTCGCTCTACTAAAAATAATTTCATCCATACTAAAGGCTCTCAACTCTCCAACTCAAATTCTTCCCACTCCTTCTGGCATCTTGCCAAAAATCTTTCTAACAACTTTACCTCATCATCCTTCCCTCCTCTTTTCTACTCTGATGGTTCTGTAGCTATTTCTTCTACTGATAAAGCAGATCTCTTCGCACAGACTTTCTCCTCCAATTCTACCTTAGACGATTCCGGTGCTGTTCCTCCATCACTTCCCCCCTCTGACTTCCTCATGGCTGACATTAAAATTTCTTCAGTTGATGTATTTTCTGCCATCACTGGCCTCAGTACTAACAAGGCATATGGGCCTGATGGGGTCCCTCCTGTTGTTCTCAAGAACTGTGCTTCTGTGCTTACACCCTGCCTAGGCAAACTCTTTCGTCTTTGTCTGTCAACTTGTACCTTTCCTTCTTGCTGGAAGTTTGCTCTCATTCAGCCAGTCCCAAAGAAGGGTAACCACTCCCAACTCTCCAACTATCGTCCAATTGCTTTAACGTCCTGTATTTCAAAAGTTTTCGAGTCAATTCTTAATAGAAAAATTTTAAGGCATCTTTCCTATCACAACCTTCTTTCCGATCGTCAGTATGGGTTCCGTCAGGGACGCTCCACTGGCGATCTTCTCACCTACCTTTCAGACTCCTGGTCATCCTCCTTTCGGGACTTTGGCGAAAGCTTTGCCATTGCACTTGACATCTCAAAGGCTTTCGATCGAGTCTGGCATAAATCTTTAATTTCCAAACTGCCCTCCTACGGTTTCTATCCTTCTATCTGTGCCTTCATCGCTAGCTTCCTTTCTGGTCGTTCTATAGCTGCTGTTGTAGACGGCCATCATTCTTCTCCTAGATCTATCAACAGTGGTGTTCCTCAGGGCTCTGTTCTATCACCAACTCTCTTCCTTTTATTCATCAATGATCTTCTAAGCTGTACATCTAACCATATCCACTCATACGCTGATGACTCCACCCTTCACCTTTCCATTCGGTTCCCGCAACGCCCATCTCAACAGTTACTTCAACAAACAAGGGATGAGGCTATGGCACACCTAATGTCTGACTTGGCTCGTATCTCTGACTGGGATAAAAATAATATGGTTGTCTTTAATGCATCTAAGACTCAGTTCTTACACCTATCAACCCGACAAAATCTTCCACAGGTATACCCACTAATGTTTAATAATATTCAGCTTAATCCTGCATCATCCTTGAACATGCTTGGGGTTTTATTTACTCGGGACTTATCTTGGAAAGATCATATTACATCTCTTGTAAAATCTGCTTCCAAGAGATTGGGTGTGCTAAGCCGACTCCACTCTTTCTTTACCCCTGCGCAATTGTTGACTCTATACAGGGGTTTTATCCGCCCCTGTGTGGAGTACAACTCTCATGTGTGGGGTGGCTCCCCACATACAGCTCTTCTCAATAGGGTGGAGTCAAAGGCTTTTCGTCTCATTAACTCTCCTCCTCTTACTGACTCCCTTCAACCTCTGTCTCTTCGCCGCACTGTTGCATCTTTATCTCTTTTCAATCGCTACTTTAATGGTCACTGCTCCTCTGAACTGTCTGCTTGCATTCCTCCACCTCTACGACGGGCGCGTAGCACCCGTCTGGCAGCAAACTCTCATCCTTTTTCTGTCCAACTCTCTAATGCAAGAGTTAACCGTTACTCCCAGTCTTTCATTTATGCAACAGGTCAGCTCTGGAACTGTCTCCCTCCGTCTGTATTTCCTGCTGCCTATGATCTCCAGTCTTTCAAACGCAGTGTGTCCAGGCATCTCAAAATGATCGGATCTTGAATTTGGCTCTCTATTGTATTTTGTTTTTCTCTTGGAGGGAACTGTTACTGCAGGCTCATGGCCTTTGGTTCCTTCTTCCTCGCATTAAAAAAAAAAAAAAAAAAAAACAATAAAATAATGCTAAAGAAGCAACATCTCTAAGTACTGATAATGGAGGAAGGTCCTGCGTAATGGCAGGATTATTGATTAATCTAATGGCTTTATTTTGAATTTTGTCCAACTGCCTCAGTGCCACTGCTCCACATCCACTCCACAGTGGTGAACAATATTCGACCTGAGAATGCACATGACTTTCGTATATTGTGGCCATCTGCTCGTCAGTGAAGAACTCACGACCTCTGTACATAAGTCCCCTTTTTTTGAAGCATTTTTAGCAAAGGATTTAACATAAGCTGTCCAGCTTAGGTTGGGGTTTAGAGTAACACCTAGGAGATCAATTGTAGTGGATATGGGAATACTGACATGATTTAAAATTATGTGAGTGTCTGAGGGATTCTTTCTGTTGGAGAAATTAATGTATTTAGTTTTCTGAGCATTGAATGAGACCAGATTGGTTTGTCCCCATTGATTAATTTTAGAAAGGTCCTGGTTCAGAGAAATTGCTGTGTTTATTTGGGAATTTATAATATGAAATTGTGTAAAGGAGGTACTAAATATGAAAGAACTATGAAGGGTCGAGTCATCAGCATAAGAGTGTATTGGGTTATGAGTGACAGATAGGAGGTCATATATATGAATGAGAAAGAGAGTTGGCGCCAAAACTGATCGCTGAGGTACGCCAGCATTTACGGAATGAAACTGAGAATTAATTCCATCTACCATGACCTGTATTTTCCTATTATGAAAATAAGAAGAAATTAGAGGAATCAGTGATGCAAGGCCACAGTGTGACATCTTAGACAATAAGGCCTGGTGCCATACTCTGTCAAATGCTTTTGAAATATCAAGTGCTATTGTGTGTGTTTCACCGCGTTGGTCTATTGTTTTGTTAATCTGATGGGCAAGAAGGCAAAGAATGTCTACAATTGAACGTTCTTGTCTAAATCCATACTGCAGATCATTGATTAATTTATTGATTTCTAGATGCTTGACTATGTGGTTGTTAGTTAGTGTCTCAAAAACTAGAACGGAAGTTATTGCAATTGGTCTGTAGTTTGATGGATCAGAAGTTGCCCCGTTTTTAAGGAACAGGATGGATATTTGCCTCTTTCCAAGAGGCTGGAAAACTTGAGGTATGGATGCATAAGCAGAAAAATTGTACCAATACACGAGCCAACATTGAGGAGCAATTTTTAAGTACTATTGAACGAATTTCATCTGGACCAGTAGCTTTGTCTGCTGAGAGATTATGTAATACAGCTTGCAAGTATCTGGTGTGAATCATAAAAGGAGGTATTTGAGGGGAATCAAAATCATGTTCAGAAATATTGTGATTTTCTGTTTTTAGGGTTGAGTTTGTTGAAAAAAATGTCAACATGAAGGTTGGCTTTTCCACATGGGTCACTTACTAGACTTCCATTGGGGGATTGTAACGGTGGAATGGAAGGGGTGGCAGTGAAGTTAGTTTTGAATGAATTAAGGGTTAACCAAAATATTTTGTTATCGTTTGGGTTGTTTAGTAGTTTGTTAGCATGTCTATGTAGAAAGCTTGATTTAGAAAGATTGATAATAGTTTTGGCATGGTTTCTGATTTTTCTATAATAGCTGGTTTCTGATTTTTCTATAATAGCTAAAGGCTTGCCAACGGCCATACCACGTTGAGTACACCGCTTCCCGTCCGATCAGCGAAGTTAAGCAATGTTGGGTCTGGTTAGTACTTGGATGGGTGACTGCCTGGGAACACCAGATGCTGTTGGCGTAACGTTCTCCCTACGTGTCAAGTGGGGTTGGTGGAGGATTAGTGCCCCTCCCTGTAAAACAATTAACTCTAAGCCCTTGGCTACCCTGTTTGGAATACATGGCGTCTGGCAATGAATGAATGAATGAAGCTAAAGGCTTCTTTGCTTTTGGTCCTTGTATAAGTGTTATAAGCTATTGTTTTATATTCTGTTGCTCTAGCACAATTGTGGTCAAACCATTTAGGAGAATTACATCTTTTTCTGTAACTATGATGGGGAAAGAATGTTTCCATGCCGACTTTAATGAAATCCTGTATGTGGCCCAATGTGGAATTTGCATCTTGGGAGAAAAAGGAGGTCTAAGGAACATCCACGAAAAAATTTTGGAGTCCCTCCCGGTCTGCCCTGTCGTAGTGCCATTTAGTCACCACGACAGGTTCAGAGCAGGAGGGTAGCTTGAATCAGACAATGATTCGAGTATCCGAGGGGGGACTTCACTTCGACATTATAATTATATGAATTGGTTGTTAGAAACAAGTCCAATAGGTGAGGATTTTGATTGGGGTTGTCTGGTACATGGGTAGGTTGACAGACTGAATGGATGAGATTAAATGAGTCTGCAAATAGCTCACATTCAAGACCAGAGTCATTAGATCTGGCTGAATAAGTGAGCCATTCATCATTATGGACATTAAAATCACCCAGAACAGTAATTTCTGATGCAGTATTAATGTTGAGGACACTTAGCTGTGAAGACAGAGAGTCAAATAAACTCAGCTTTGGAGGGGCATTAGGGGAACGATAAACACAGCAGAAATATTTAATTTTACCAGAAGAATTTAATTTTATCTGGAATAGTCAAAATAAGGACAATTAAATTTTGTAATCTCCTCCAAGGCAATTTCTGATTTAGCAAGGCAACATACGCCTCCTTTGGGTCTGAAATTTTGAATCAAGAAATCCATCCATCCATCATTCAATCCTACGTTGCCCCATGAGGAGCGTAGGAGCCCGGGGCTAGGCAGTTGGTCCTGACATTTAAGATGAGAGTGACCAACCTCACTCATCCCTGAGTGGCATTACGTGAGCAATAAACCCCAACCATCCCTTGGATATAAACCTTCACCGGCTGAATCCGATTGGAGCACAGTAATTACCGACTAAACCACCAGGCTCCAAAATTTGGTTATATGGTTACCACCCAGCGTAGCAAGTAGTTTCCTGGTGTACAGGAAACTATTTGGCTTGTCACTCAGTGTAGAGTCACCCATAGGCAGAAGGAAGAGGAAAGAATGAAGGAATGAAAGACAGAAGACGGAGTGTAAAGTCATTCATAGGCAGAAGGACGAGGAAAGAATGAAGGAAAGAAAGATAGAAGAAGATGGAAGGAAAGAAGGATGGAGGAGAGGACAGGGCAGACACCCGAGAGCATTACTACATTGAGTGAGTGGATACCAGGAAAATTAAATCTAGCTAAATCAGAAGTGGAGTTTACTTGTGTCTCTGTCAAAAATAGCAGATCTGGGGATTCAAACTGGAGGAAATTTTGAACAGAGTTGATGTTGGAGTGAAGTCCCCTAATATTGCAAAAGAAAATTTTACAGCACTGACGTGCCTCAACACTGGAGGCGGCACTGTCGCCTGATGACCGGGAGGGCCCTGTGCAGACGACCCAGTCCTGCCGGTGGTGGTCACCTGAGAAACCACAGCACTAACTCCCAGTATAGCAGCAGCCATGGTTCTTTTTATGGGGGGGAGAGCAGGGATGTGTTGTGGAATGTGTATGATATGTAATGACAAGATCGGTGTTTTATGGAGAGAGGATAGCTGGTTTAAGGCAATGTGATATAATGTGGATGTGAGTGTTGTGTAAAGAGGGCAGCCTGATGCCCTCTGATGATTGAGGCAGAAAGATGTGTAACCAGCTGCCAAGGCCTAGGAGGGAAAATGGAATCCAGGCTATTCCTTGAGTCTCCTGTTACCTTGACGGTAGTACTTCCCTGGGTAGGGCTGCCTACCCCTACTACTGCTGTCATAACTATCAACTACACAAGTCATTAAGGCAGACATAATCTTTTTGCTGAGTCTCAGTCTTCCCCTAGATTATGACCGCCTGCGATGGCTTACTTCTATGTCCCCAGCCATATTCCTAAATGAACTGGGACAAGAGATATGCAGACTTTGTCCAAGAGTCTGACCGGCTTAGGAGTCGAACTCATTTAAGAATAAATATGCATACACCACTTTCATTCATGGTTAAACCTTTGACCAATAGGATTCCTCTTAACTGAAGAGAGTCATCTGGTGTTGGTCTGAATAAAGATTCCAGGTGAGCCAACTGTAGGAACAACAAGAGACGGTGCCAAGGCACAGAAAACCCGTCTTCGGCAGTCATTTTAGTGCTGACGTATAAACACAACAGGATAGCTAGTCGAAGATGTCACATATCAAATTTGTAGTAAATAGGATGAAAATTGTTGATTTTATGCCCATTTGAAATTTTAGGCTCTACCCGCCTGATATTGACCCCCCTACCGCTAACTGGGGGGTGACTCCCCTGATATAATGGGGCATGTTATAGGATGCAAATTGACAAATGCATCTTCAGGTTCTGGTTTCATGTTGATATGACGGATTTCAAAAGAGCTATGGCGAAAAAGCGATTTTTACCGGTCCCCGCTTTTTTACATTTGGGGGGGCCTACAGCCTGGGCCTTGGCCCAATTTGGCCCAAAACTCAGTCAGGTGATCAGAAGGTCATGGCCCATCATCCCTGTAAGTTTAGTCAAAATCGCACCAGTAGTTTTTATGTAAAGTTGTTAACAGACAGACAAACAAACAAATAGACTAACAGAATGAAAACAACACCTGTCCCCGAGCCCCTCCGGAGCGGGGATGGGTAAAAATACACACTTGGGTTATATATAATATTCTGCTTAACTGTAGATGGCTTAGATGGGAATAACATTTTAACATTTTCAGTGCGATTTCATCTTTCATATCTCATTCTTTGTTTCCGTCAGGCGATGTAACTCAGCACTCGAGAGAAACTTAGTAATGATGAGTTACGATACTTCAGTATTTGTAACTGGTCAGCCACTTGTCATCAGGTACTGTCTATTTAGCGGAACTTTTTCTTGATAGTTTGTAGTCTTGCTTGAGAGTACTCCCTCCCCCCTCACTCTCTTTCTCATAAATCCTTTGCTCCTCGTCTCATATCCTTCCTATCCCTTTCTCTTTCCCTCACTTCTCTCTTCCTAATCATACACCTGTCCTCTCATCGCCTCCTCATCTCATATTTCTTTCTTTCCCTCTTTTTCTCTCATTCACCTTCCGCTCTACTTCCTCCTCCCCGCCTTCCTTTTTGTCTTCTCTTCATCCTTTCCCCCCTAACTCCCCCTCTTCAGTTACTTCCTTCGAACCATTCTCTTCCTTGGCTTCCTCTACATCCTCTTCCTCACTCTTCTTTCCCTCCCGTCCCCTTCCCCTCATCTTTTCAAAACTCAAAATCCTCCAATCCCCCTCTCGTCCACCATCTTCCCCTCTGCTCTCCCTTTCTCGCTTTTTCTCTCCCCCTGCCCTTCTCTTTCATGCTTCCCCCTTCCTTATCTCTAATGCCCGTCTCCTCTCCCCATCCCTGCGCCCTCCCTCGGGCTTTTGTATTCTTGTATTATTACTTATAAAATAGTTCTGTTAGTTATAACCTTCGTTACAACAGCCACGAAAGGACCAACAGGTCTGTTGCTGTTTGCTTTCCTTTATGTCTCTATGTACTCCCTTTGCAGCACCTCCAACTGTTCACACTTCTCTCTCTCATCTCATCCCCTCCTTCCCTCCCTCTACCCTCCCCTTCTCCTTCTCTCCTTCTTCCCTCATCCATCTACCCACCACCCCCAGTGCCCCTCCCTACCCCAGCCTGCTGCAGGCACGTTTTCCGTTACTTGGCCATCTCTTTCATTACACCCTGCATTAGCTCTACATTTCCCCTTCTTCTTCCTCTTCTGCTCCTTTTCATCGCTTCTCTCCTTTCGTATCTCACATTTCCACTTCTCGCGCTAAATCTTTTTCGCTCTGCATTTCATCTTCTGTTGCTTTCTTCCTTCTCTTTCTCTTCCGTTACTTGAGTATCTCTTCCAATAAACCCCTCAGTATCACTAGCATCCTTCATCCTCCCGCTCTCTTACCCCCTGTCATCGGTTCAACATCTCTCTTCACCCTTTCCTCACTTTCTCTTTTCCGCACATCTTCTCCCTCCCTTCTTTCAACACCTCTTCTTTTCTTCCTTTCTCTTCTTCCTCTTCTTCCTCATCTCTACATTTATTCTCCCTTTTCTCTTTCCTTTTTCTCTTCGTCCTTTTTCACCCCTTTTTTCCTTTCCAAGTCTCTTAGTGACTCCATTAGTACTCTCCTTCTTCCCCCCTCTCCTTCTCATTTCCCTTCTCTCTGTCCGTTCCTTATTCTTTTCTCTCCTCTTACTCTTCCTATCCTTTCATATTTATCTTTTCCATTCCATTTTGGTTTTTCTTTTATCATTTTCTACGCTTTTCTCTCTCTTTTCTTTCCGTTTCATCTTCACCTTTCTGTTCTCCTTTATATCCTTTCCACTTCTTT
>NC_137056.1:20278441-20310941 GCF_032717465.1 Coenobita brevimanus | reverse complement strand
TTCCGTGTTGTACCCTTTCAAGCACTTCATCCTCTAAACTTCCATCCTTACTCATCACACTACCCAAGTACTTAAACGCACTCACATTTTCCATTTCCACCTCATCCAACCTCACTGTACATTCACTGACTTCACCTCTCTCGAAGACCATAACTTTACCCTTCCCTACATTTACGTTTAGATTCCGTTTCTTACATACTCTCCCAAACTTATCCACCAAGCCTTGCAGCTCCCTCTCGTCTTCACTTAACAACACAGTATCATCTGCAAACAACAGTACAGGGAGTTTCCAAACACTGCCCTCTCTTATTATGGCCGCTCCAACATCCACTGCACTACCTTGTATCTCTTTTATAATCCCATCCATATACAGATTGAACAGCCATGGAGACATGACACATCCCTGTTTCAATCCAACCTTCAAATAGAAAAATTCACTCAGTTCACTATCCACATGCACTGAAGCCTTAGCACCTTCATACATAGTCTCCACGGCATTCAACAGCTTTTCATCTACTCCATATATTATTAATACTTTCCACAATCCTTGTCTATCCAGTCTGTCATATGCTTTCACCAAATCCATGAGGCCACATACAACTTCCTTCCCTTCTTTAGAAACTTTTCCACCAAAGATTTAAGAATTAATATCTGATCTACACAACCTCTTCCCTTCCTAAAACCTCCCTGTTCTTCTCAAACTAATTTCTCTGTTATTTCCCTAACTCTGTCAATAATTATCCAACCATATACTTTTCCTGTTACACTAAGAAGACAAAAGCCCCTTTGATTACCACATACTGTAGCACCAGTCGAGCAGGGCAGTACTCCTGAGGTTGATGGAAAACTGATGACAGGGAGAGCTGGAGCTCCCGTTTCATCAGCCCTCGGAACTAGTTCCTGACCATCCCCCTCTGCTGAACATTTTCAGTGTCTCAGTAACACAGAGAATAGGCCAGCATGCACTCCAATACAAGTTCCTCTATCAGCACCAAACTACACGCACAGTACACACTACACTTCCTCATCCAAAAGTCAGTAACAAATCATGGCTACACACCACATTGCCTCGGAGTCCCGGGGGGGGGGGGATCATAATTTCCCCCACCTTCCGCCCCTATCCCGGTGAAAACTTGAGCTGCCTGGAACTGCTGTCTGACTCATTTCTTCTTCATTTCTGCAACATTCGTGGCCTTTCCTCTAACTTTTCCTCTGTTGAGCACCACCTCTCTTCCTCTAAACTTCACCTTCTTTTCCTAACAGAGACTCTACTGTCTGAGGCAACTGACAGCAAACCCTTTTCTTTATCCTCCTACTTTCTTTATACGCATTTCAAAGCCAATGGTGGCTGTTGTGTATATATACACAACGACTTATCTTGCTCTTGTATTCCTGAACTTTGTTCTTCTGAATTCTGTACACTCTGGGTTCGGACTTTCCTGTCATGCTCTGACTAAATATATCTGCACTGTTTACTTAACCCCTAATTCTACTGCCTATCAAAAATTCTTCGACTATCTTACTTCTGTGATGGAACACATTCTATCCATTTCTCCTTTCCCTGAAATCTCCATTCTAGGAGATTTCAATGTTCACCACCACCTTTGGCTCTCCTCTCCTTTCACTGATCCACCTGGTGAACAAGCCTATATCTTTTCTATCCTTAATGACCTAGAGTAACTTGTACAGCACATTATCCCTATCCCTGACAGCCTCGGAGAGAGCTCCAACATACATGACCACTTGCTTACAACTAATTCTTCTTCTTACTCTGTTAATCTTTTCTCTCTGTTGGGCTCCTCCAATCACAACCTTATTACCTTAACCTGTCCTATCTCTCCAGTGCGGCCTGTGGACCCTCCAAAGAAACGTCGTCTGTGGCACTTTGGAGCTGAGGATTGGGAGGCCCTCAGGCAATACTTCTTTGATTTTCCCTGGAATGATTATTGCTTCCATGGCCAGAAGCCATCTGAGTTTGCCTTGTGCATTATGGAGGTTATTCTCTCGGGCATGGAAGCATATATTCCTTTCCCATATCCTTTGACTAATGCAAGAAACCCTTGGTATAATCATGTTTATTCTAATGCTGTCCGCAACAAGGAGAGGGCCTATAAAATGTACCGGAGCCAACCCACCTCTGAATCACATCTTTTTTTACGTTTCTGCCTGGAATCGTGCTAAGTCTGTTCTTCGCGATGCTAAAAATAATTTCATCCATAATAAATGCTCTCAACTCTCCAACTCGAATTCTTACCACTCCTTCTGGCACCTTGCCAAAAACCTTTCTAACAACTTTACCTCATCATCCTTCCCTCCTCTTTTCTACTCTGATGGTTCTGTAACTATTTCCTCCACTGATAAAGCAGACCTCTTCGCTCAAACTTCCGCCTCCAATTTCACCTTAGATGATTCCAGTGCTGATCCTCCATCACGTCCCCCCACTGACTTCCTCATGTCTGACATTAAAATTTCTTTAGCTGATGTATATTCTACCATAACAGGCCTCAATATTAACAAGGCATATGGACCTGATGGAGTCCCTCCTGTTGTCCTCAAGAACCGTGCTTCTGTGATTAAACCTTGACCATGTAAACTCTTTCGCCATTATCTATCAACTTGTACCTTTCCTTCTTAATAGAAGTTTCCTCAGCCAGTCCCAAAGAAGGGTGACCATTCCCAACCCTCTAACTATCGTCCAGTTGTTTTAACATCCTGTGTCTAAAAAGTTTTCGAGTCAGTTCGTAACAGAAAAATTTTACAGCATCTTTCCTATCACAACCTTCTTTCTGATCGTCAGTATGGGTGCCGTCAGGGACGGTCCACTGGCGATCTTCTCACCTTCTTTTCAGACTCCTGGTCATCCTCCTTTCGGGACTTTGGCGAAAACTTTGCATTGCACTTGATATCTCAAAAGCTTTCGATCGAGTCTGGCACAAATCTTTAATTTCCAAACTGCCCTCTTACGGTTTATATCCTTCTAATTGTGTCTTCACCTATAGCTTCCTTTCTGGTCGTCCTATAGCCGCTGCTGAAGACAGCCATCGATCTTCTCCTAGATCTATTGACAATGGTGTTCCTCAGGGCTCTGTCTTATCACCAACTCTCTTCCTTTTATTCATCAGTGACCTGAGCTGTACATCTGACCCTATCCACTCGTATGCCGATGACTCCATCCTTCACCTTTCCATACGGTTCCCGCTCCACCCATCTCAGCAGTTACTTCAACAAACAAGGGATGAGGCTATGGCACACCTAATGTCTGACTTGGCTCGTAGCTCTGACTGGGATAAAAATAATCTGGTTGTTTTTAATGCATCAAAGACTCAGTTTTTACACCTATCAACCCGACAAAATCTTCCACAGGAATAGCCACTAATGTTTAATAATATTCATCTTAATCCTGCATCATCCTTGAACATGCCTGGGGTTTCATTTACTCGGAACTTATCTTGGAAAGATCATATTACATCTCTTGTAAAATTTGCTTCCAAGAGATTGGGTGTGCTAAGCCGACTCCGTTCTTTCTTTACCCCTGCACAATTGTTGACTTTATACAGGGGTTTTATCAGCCCCTGTTTAGAGTACAACTCTCATGTGTGGGGAGGCTCCACACATACACCTCTTCTCAATAGGATGGAGTCAAAGGCTTTTCATCTCATTAACTCTCCGTCTCCTCATACTGACTCCCTTCAACCTCTGTCTCTTTGTCGCACTGTTGCATCTTTATCTCTTTTCTTTCGCTACTTCAGTGGTCACTGCTCCTCTGAACTGTCTGTATGCTTTCCTTCACCTGTACGACGGTTGCATAGCACCCGTCTAGCAGCAAACTCTCATCCCTTTTCTGTCCAATTCTCTAATGCAAGAGTTGACCGTTACTCCCGGTCCTTCATCTATGCAACAGGTCAACTCTGGAACTGTCTCCCTCTGTCTGTATTTCCTGCTTCCTATGATCTCCAGACTTTCAAACGCAGTATGTTCAAGCATCTCGAAATGGTCGGATCTTGAATTTGGCTTTCTCTTGTATTTTGATTTTCTCTTGGAAGGAACAACAATTGCGGGCTCGTGGCCTTTGGTTCCTTCTTCCTCGCATAAAAAAAAAAAAGCATCCACTCACTCAATGTAGTGCTTCTCTCGGGTGTCTGCCCTTTCCTTCCCTCCTCTTTTGTCTTTCTTTCCTTCATGCTTTCCTCCTCCTACTGCCTATGGGTGATTCTACACTGAGTGACAAGCCGAATGGTTTCCTGTACACCAGGAAACCATTTACTACACTAGGTGGTAACCATATAACCAAATTATGGCGCCTGGTGGTTTAGTGGGTAATTCCGGTGCTCCAATCGGATTGAGCCGGTGAAGGTTAGTGCCCCTTCCTGGAAAAAAAACTAACTAAAAATACGAACAAGAAGCTCGGACCAGGACTGACCAACAGGTGACGACTAAGGACTGAACAAAGGACATTGCTCGGATAGTGACGTGGGTTGTAAGGGCTGGAAATGATGAGGTGAATGAGATTGCCCAGGTGCTTGAGGGTGCAAAAGTGAATGTATGTGGATTAACTGAAACTAAATGGTGAGATGAGAATGTGACAGAATGGGAGTATGGATGGAGTATATGCACAGGAGTGGGTGAGAATGAGAGGGCAAAAGAAGGAGTGTGTATTGTTGTGAGTAACAGGTGGAAGGAGAATGTAAGACAGTATGGATCAGTTGGCTTAAGGATTGTGTGGGTGAGACTGAAAGTTGGACTAAAAATGTGGGTGATTGTGTGCGTGTGTTCACCAACACAAGATCGTGCAAGCAGTGTGGAAGCGTGCTAAAAAAAAAATGAAAGGAATGAGAGATTGTTTTTGATTGGGGATATGAATGGAAAAGTGGGGAATGTGAAGGTGGATGTAGTAGTTGGTGAGTGGAATGTGCCTGCAGAGAATGGATGAGAATGGCGGTGCTTTAGTGGATATTTGTGCCGGGAGGGGGTTAGCGATAGCCAATACCTTCTTCAGACACGAAATGATCCATAGGTATATGTGGTGAGTGATAAGGGTGGGTGGTGAACTGAATGGATGTAAAGCAATGGTTGATTATTATGTTTGTGTGGTTGATTGGGTGAGAAGCTGTGTAATGGATGCAAGAGTATACGAAATAATAGAGGTTGAGGGAGTGGACTTTCTGACCACCACTTGGTGGTGGTGAGAATCAAGGTCCAAATGAAATGCAGAAATAGAAGAAGGGAAGGACTGGAGGAAGTAGTTCATACAAGGAGGGTGGGAACGTTACAAGAGGATGGAAAGAAGGCAGAATATAAGAGAGAAGTGGAGGAGCGATTGGGTAAATATGGACTGGTGCAGATGCGGGACGTGAAAGGTGTGTGCAAGATAATCACAGAAGAAGTCTGTGCAGCATGTAAGGTGCTGTGTGGGGTGAAGCGAAGACGAAAGGGGGTGTAGGGAACAGCATTGTGGAATGAAGAGGCGAGAGAAGCTGTGGCACAAAAGAAGATAGCATATAGTGAGTTGATGAGAAACAGGGGCGTGGAAGAATTTGAGTGAAAGAAGAGAGAGTTATATGAAGAGAGGGTGAGAGAAGTGAAAAAATTAGTTAGTGAGAGTAAGAAGAAAGTGGATGAGGAATTTGGATGGAATTTGAATGTAAAGTGGAGGAAATGTAAGGAAATGTGTTGGAAAGAGGTAGAGAGAGTTAGACAGGGTGCCAAAGAAGTTAGTTGGGGGGACAAGAGAGAAAAAGTGAGCAGATGGAGAGAACACTTTAAGGAATTGTTGAACATAGAGAATGAAAGTTATGTACGTACAAGTGGCTAGAAAATGGCTGGGAGACGGAGGATTGTGAGAAGAAAGGAAGAAATCAGTAGGATGGAAGTTGTGGAAGCACTGAAGAAAGTCAAAATGGGCAAAACCCCAGGAATTGATGGAGTGTGTGCTGAAATGCTGAAGCATGAGGAAGAGATAGTAGTGGAATGGATGTGGAAGATGTATAGATTGGCCTGGGAGGAAGGTAGAGTCCAGGAGGCTTAGAAGTCAGGTATAATTATTCCCCTGTACAAAGGAAAAGGGAAAAAAGAAGTGTGTGTGGTAATCATAGTGGCATTTGTCTTCTTAGTGTAAGGGGAAAAGTATATTGTAGGATACTTATTGACAGAGTTAGGGAATGAACTGAGAAATTAGCTGGAGAAGAACAGGGAGGTTTTAGGAAGGGAAGAGACTGTGTAGATCAGATATTCATAGATCTTTAGTGGAAATGTTCCTAGAGAAAGGAAAGAAGTTGTATCCAGCCTTCATGGATCTGAAGAAAGCATATGACAGGGTGGATAGACAAGGATTGTGGAAAGTATTAAGAATATATAGAGTAGATGAAAAGCTGTTGAATGCCGTGGAGAGTATGTATGAAGGTGCTAAGGCTGCAGTGCGTGTGGATAGTGAACTGAGTGAATTTTTCTTTTTGAAGGTTGGATTGAAACAAGGATGTGTCATGTCTCCATGGCTGTTCAATCTGACTATTGATGGGGATAGAAAACAGATACAAGGTAGGGCAATGGATGTTGAAGCGACCCTAATGAGAGAGGGCAGTGTTTTGAAACTCCCTTTACTGTTGTTTGCAGATGATACTGTGTTCTTAAGTGAAGACAAAGGGGAGCTGCAAGGCTTGATGGATGAGTTTGGGAGAGTCTGTACGAAACCGAATCTAAATGTAAATGTAGGGAAGAGTAAAGTTATGGTCTTCTAGAGGGGTGAAGTCAGTGAATGTACAATGGGGTTGGATGAGGAGGAAATGGAAAATGTGAGTGTATTTAAGTACTTGGGTAGTGTGATGAGTAAGGATGGAAGTTTAGAGGGTGAAGTGATTGAAAGGAAACAAGGAAAAAAGGTTGCTGGTTCCTTGAAAGCAATGATAAGAAACAGGAAAGTGAGCATGGATGTGAAAAAGTTAGTACATGACAATATTGTGATACCAACTGTAACGTACAGAAGTGAAGCTTGGACCTTGTTGGAGGGACAGAAGTCAAGAGTGAGAGCTGTGGAAATGAGTTATTTGAGAGGAGCATGTGGAGTCACATGGACAGACTGACAAATGAGGACGTGAAGGAGCGTTGTGGTGTGGATGTGATAGGAAGTATTAGGAGAAATATGTTGAGGTGGTTTGGCCATATGGAGAGGATGTAGAGTGAAAGGCTGATGAGGAGAGTGTATCTGAATGAGGTGGAGGGGGGGAAAGGGAGGGGAAGGCCAAGGATGAGATGGAAGAATGGAGTGGAAAGGTATATGAGAGAGGGGTGTGTGATCTGGGAGCAAGGCACTGAAATGGCAGGATACATGACGATATGGAGACAATTATTTTGTGGCCACCCCTTACGGGGTTAAGAAGCCTGGCAATATCTCATCTCATCTCATCAGCCATTTGAGTGTCCACTGCAGGACCAGCATATCCCGACCAAAGTGGGGACGAAACAGCCAGTGTATCTCTACCACGTGGCTTAGGCTGTCTGGTAGAGACTTTATGCAGGGTGAGAAGTGCTTGTAAGTGTAATTTTTGTTTTGGAGTGGCTTTGGATGTATGTGTGTACTGTAGTCTGTGAACCAAGTGTAATCGGCCCATGCTAGCCGACTAGGTGCAAACATACTTTACAGTATGCGACACTTGTTCAACCACAGCATCCCTTGTATCTGCCAATGCAGTACGTGGCATGAAGAACACTCCCGAAGTTTATTACCCTGGTGGGGCACGAACCCTTGTTCTTCAGTGTACGAAAACGCACACTTTACCACTGTACCACAGATGCTCCACCTGGCAATATATATATATATATATATATATATATATATATATATATATAGATAGATAGATACTGTATATATATAGATACTGTATATATATATATATATATATATATATATATATATATATATATATATATGTATATATATATATATATATATATATATGTATATATATATATATATATATATATATATATATATATATATATATATATATATATATATATATATATATATATATATATATATATATATATATATATATATATATATATATATATATATATATATATATATATATATATATATATATATGTATATATATATATATATATATATATATATATATATATATATATATATATATATATAAATATATATATATATATATATATATATATGTAAATATATATATATATATATATATATATATATATATATATATATATATATATATATATATATATATATATATATATATATATATGTAAATATATATATATATATATATATATATATATATATATATATATATATATATATATGTAAATATATATATATATATATATATATATATATATATATATATATATATATATATATATATATATATATATATATATATATATATATATATATATATATGTAAATATATATATATATATATATATATATATATATATATATATATATATATATATATATATATATATATATATATAGATAGATAGATACTGTATATATATAGATACTGTATATATATATATAAGTAATCCCTCCAATATCCGACATAACAGAGCCATAGGCAGGTCCAGATAGTGGTCCTGTCCGGATATTGGGCCCCAGCTTCTGGACTTGTACTTATGGACCCTAACTCAGAAAAACACCTATACAACTCCCTCTGGACATGCATAGCACCTATTTAAGACCCAAATCACACCAATAAGGGACATAAAAACTGAAATAAATGCAAAAGAAGCATAAAATGAGGTTTTTGAGTTTTTTTCTGGGCACTTACAAGTCCCTGGCTCCTGGACTGGTAGTTATGGACCCCAACCTAGCCTAACTCAGAAAAACACCTCCCTACTGCACATGCATAGCACCTAAGATGCAGCATATTCACACTAATAAGGGGCATAAACGAGTGAAATGAGGTGTTAGAGGTAAGTATAGTATGGAAAATACAGTAGAGTACAGTATGAAACATTCTGCCTACTTACAGCAAGTCCATGGCCATCTCGATGAATAACCGCCTCCTCTCAGACTCTGACAGTAAGAAGGATTTCCTGAAGCACTTGCAGTACACTGTTCATGAAGTCTTGCACTGAACTTAGTCATTCACACTCAGAAGTCCATTCTCTTCACAGTGCACACTCTTGTCTAACTTATGCTCCATTGTAACTTAATAAGTGTTGCACTCTGCACTTTAAGTCTTTCCACTCTTATAACCATTTTCTAAACCAAAAACACACAAGTTAATTTACGTTAAATTTAGTCCAAAAATTGTTTGTCTTTTCACTCACAACTGTAAATCCTTAACACAATGCACTGTTTTTTTCACTGCACAACACTGTAAATTCCCGCGTGGTCTAGTGGAGAAGTTCTTGGCGTCTAATCACTGTCAGAGTCTGAGAGTAGCAAAGGGAGGTGACCTAGGGGTGCGTCGCTGGGTCATGGTGATGGCGTACCCACTGCAGATGACTCTGAAGACAGATGCAAACTCATGTCGAGTGGTGACTCCACCATGGCTGATGTGCTGGGCTGTGGCTCGGAGCATGAGGGCCTGTCTTGGGGAAGCAACGGAGTGGAGCCAGGGCTGGGCACAGCACGGGTCACAGGCCTGAAAAAACTGTCAATGGTTGATTGACGCAAGGAACGACGATTCTGACGATTTATGATGCGCTGCCTGAAAGCACGCACTTCCTCCACAAGTCGCAAGGGCCCCATCTCCCTGTTGCAGTCCGGGTGTTCCAGGTAATCCAGAACGAACTCTAGGTGTTCCCGGAGTGCGCTCAGCTTGGGGATGGCTGGAGCTGTGTCATGCTGAGAGGAGTCCGCATCATCGTCGCTGTCCTCGTCGGAATCTTCAAGCTGGGTACTGACACCTGCAACTGAAGATGCGATCTCGATTTCAGACAGGGTCTGATACCCAGGATCACCCTCGTCGTCATCCAACCACTCACGCACATCGTCCACATCAACATCGTCGCCGTGTGTACGTAGACGTGCATGGAAGTCATCAACGTCAAAACCTAGGAAATTGTACTCCACATCCGTTCCGAGAAGCAGACTAGACCAACCATTTTCTAGAGTCTTGACAGGGATTTCCTTCCATGCACTGGCCCAGTCGTAGATTGTAGACTTGACGTTGTAGCAGCAAAGGTTTTCTAAAGTCCGCTGGCCTCGTGTGTCCCGTCCCTCCCTGCACTCATCCTTGTCCTCGAGAACAACTATCACCTCGTCCAGGAACTTCCGGCGGTATAGGCGCATCGTTGCCACGATCACTCCTTGGTCCATTGGTTGGATGAGAACAGTCATATTAGGTGGCAGAAACATGCACCGAATGCGGCCATTCTCAGCCACCAAGTCCTTGTCGCATGGGTGGGCAGGTGCATTGTCGAGGAGAAGGAGGGCCTTTACCTGGTCGCGTGGGATTCCCAGTTTTTCTGTCTGGTAATGTATGACCTCCTTGACGAAATGGTGGTGGAACCAGTCTTTGAAGATCTGGGCTGTGGACCATGCCTTCAAAGAATGGTACCAGACGACAGGAAGGACATCCATCACCTCACGAAGACACCGAGGCTGCTTTGCACGGCCAACAATAACAGGCTTAAGCCGGTGCATGCCGTTAGCATTGGCACAACACAAAGCAGATATCCATTCCTTGGAGAGCTTGCGGCCAGGTACACGCTTCTCCATCTCCTTGGCTAGAGTGTTCGTTGGCAAAGAGCGATAAAATAAACCAGTTTTGTCAGCGTTGTAGACTTGACCGAGAGTGAGGCCCTCCCTGTCGATCAAGCCCTTCACCTTTTGCCAAAACTCATCAACTCCATCCTCGTTACCGTCCGAAGCTTCACCATTAGCCTTGCTGTTGGTAATGCCATGCCGTAATTTAAACGCGAAGAGCCAACCCTCGGATGCCTTGAAGTATAGGGCGTCGTGAAGCCTGGCGAACTTCTCAGCAGCAGCCTTCAGCTCCATACCATATACCATCACACCAGCAGCACGTTGCTGTTGATACCAAATCAACGTGGAGTGGTCGACTTCAGCAAATTTGGGAGTAAACATCACCTTCCTCTCCACGTCGCATTTGCTTCTCGACGAGAAGTCAGCCGTGTACTGCATGAGTTTGTCTCGGGATCTCTCAATATCAAACAAAGTAGATCGGGCCAGGTTAAACTCGCGGAGGATGTGTGAAGAAGACCACCCCACATCTACTTTCTCCAATATCTCCCACTTCTTCTCCAGAGTCAACACCACTCTCTTCCTTTTCTCAGGCGGCGGGGCCATCATGACACACACGAAGGAGAGGCACGAGAGCAGCAGGAGTGCCTGCAGCAGATAAGACAACACCACAAAAGCGAGCATGTGGGTAGCCATGACGACGAGTGTTCACTCGCGACGAGAGACAGGCGGAAAGTGGGGAGGATGTAGGGGCGCTCTAGTGGACGTCGGAGGAATGACGTGCCACAACAAAGCTGTCCCACGCCCTACACGCCAAGTTCAAATTATGGGTGGGAAAAAATCGTTTTATTTTTTGCGGTTTTTGGACCATTTTGGGAATATTGGATCCCGGGACGATTATGTCCGGTTAGTGGGGATGTTCGGATAGTGAGCGTTCGGATATTAGAGGGATTACTTAGCAGAGGTACCCAGTGTTGTCAGGCCAAAAAGGTGAACATTTTAATCCCATTTTTGTTCTAGTTCAATCTTTCTTTCTTCTCCAGAAAGACCCTGTGTGTTTTATGCTTTTGAAGAGGGCTTATAAGAGGTCCAGGAACTTTCTATTTCAGCTGTCCTCTGCTAATGCACAGTATTTGTGGGCATTTGTTTACTATTACCAGTGACCTGAAATGACAGCAGACCAGTAATTTCAAATGACCTCAGAAGTCAACCTCAGATAGCCTATGTCATAACTGAAAGTCATATGAGTCTCTATGCCAAAACTGGGCTCCTGGGTACCCCTCCAACCCAATTTTCGGCATGGAAACTCATTTGACCTCCAGTTCTGACATAGGGTATGTGAGGTTGACCTCCAAGGTTATTTCAGGTCACTGGTTGGAGGTTATTTGAGGTCACTGGTAATTCATGCTCAAACGACTTTTTTTTTTTTTTTTTAATGTTACCAACTCTGGGCACAGGCTTCACGGCTTGCTCTGAAGGCCCAGAAGTCCTTCTACATACCATACACCTTTACATGTCACCATTTCTGCTTTAACACATACAAACCACACCGAAAAACAAGGGCTTGGTGTACTGCCTTTTCTGTGGACTATGACCTCTAGCATCTCTTTTCTTGGTAACACCACGTGAAGCTGAGGGCTAGGGAGAACACACTGGACCACCTGCAGATGCCATGACTTCCTGAAGCAAACTGGGCTCACATGGTTGCATGATGTAGTATGGAGTGTGCTTAAAGAACAAACTGGCAACCCCAAGCATGGGCAGATGAATACAAAAAGTACTCACGCCAAAATACAGGGCACAACTTTAATAATCGATTCGTGAATTTTAAAAGCATCGTCACAGCCAAGGGTTATACAGGTTTTTGACATATGAAATTAAAGTCTGGCTTACGTCACCAATTCTCAGACTATGAGAAATTTATAATCTTCCTCTTTAAACGGTACTGAGCAAGGAACAAACACTCACAGGTAATGAATCAGTAAGTACTGTTGGCCTCTAGAGAAAGAACCTGCCCCTGACAATTAATAATTCACACTGGAACTTAGTAATACTAAACCAGGGTCTTGCTTTCGCCTCTCCTACCTTGCACAAATGGTTTTATTGTGAATTAATATCAAAGAACTGGCATAACTACCAGTTGTAGTTAAGAAAAGTTAGTGCAAGCTGGGAGCAGAGTAAATTAAGAACAAATGGGAAAAGTGAAGCACGATTTTACATTTAGTCGAGCTCAGAAGATGAGCTGGAAATTTATTAGTTACAACAAGATGCATGCTTACATTCCAAATTAACTTAAAGCAAGTAAATTCGCTCACTCATGCACGCAAGCTACCTAACAGTGTTAAATCTAGAGAACAGAAAGAAAATACAGGTAAATGGAGAAAGTGGAGTCAAAGAACTGCAAGAAAACTGAGTGATCTGCTTCCGTTGATCACTGCTTGTTGCTCTGTCCTGTCCTATTGCAAGGAAGGAGTCATAGAACTGAGGGGAGACTAGGTTATCCGTTGCTCAAGGCACCAGGAGTGACCTTCGCCAGCCACTGTTGCATCACATTGTTCTGCCCTATGTCTGTCTCTCACGGTTGCCCATTGCCAACTGTTTCTTCTCATAGATGCCCCTTGGCTATCATGGGATTTGGATGGAGGTTCCTCTCCTGGCAGATACAAGGGCTGGGCGAATGGTATATACACACTAATTTCACTCAGTGATAATGTCTGTGAATAGACAGTCACTCCTGAAACAATGATAAATATTTTGCAAATATGTTCCAGTCGGAGTACAAATATGGGACGGTTAGTACTGGGTGAAATTGGCTGGGATATCCACTAGCATTCACAGACTCCCATTATAATATAATGTCACGAATTTGTAACATTACGCCCCATGAAAATGAAATTTTACACTGGAAAATTTAATAAGAGCTAATATATATACATCCTAACTCAGGAACACACGATTCACACTGTGGTGTGTGTACTCTCCTGCTGGGAAAATGACAGTCGCCAATGAGTGTAAAAACCTTGTATCTATGTTAATGACTGCAAGCTAGAGGGATAAAACTTCGTGACGACAGTGAAATATCCTGTACTCAGGTCAAACTGAGCAAAAGTTTGCTACATTTATTTTAACACAACTAATTGTTATATAGTGCAGTGTATGTAATACACAGTGTGTGACATTGTAGTGTAACTGAACCTACATGTAAAATGGTATAATACTAAGCAGTAGTGATATGCTGATGATGAGGGTGAAGACATGGCAGCAGTGTTCAAGCTGCAACATTGAAGTTGATGAAGATCAATGTGGCAGCATTGTTACACCCTCCAACTGCACCTGAAAATTATTCAAAGGTGGAGCATCAATAGTGACAATGGACAATTAACATTTGTTTTAAATTACAGTTACATTCTCCCTAGCAATCAGCACACACTATGAAAGGTACGCCATGGCTGAGAAATTCAGGTGCCACCCAGAGCCCCCTACATGTGAGATAACCACTAAACTCTTATTGGGTAGACTATTAAGCAGGAAAAGTATGCTAGTTCTTGGATAAAGAACTTGCTCAGATTGCACTGCTAGTTGTTCTTTGGTTAAACTCTATGACTAAAAACATCCTTAAAGTTCTGCCTTTAAAACTATTATGGGTAAAACTGAAGAATCGCTATACAAACTCAGGCAGGTCACATTTTAACACCCAGTGTGGATGTGAACACTCATATGGATAAACCAGCCTTAGCTACAGCACCACAAGGAAATTCAAACAGCCTCAGAATGCCCCTGCGAGGTTCTTGAATTTTCCCTTTTGCCTTTGGTATATATGTATATGCAGATCCAGGATGAAACATGTCCTACAGAACCACTGTACAAGTTCTTATTCAGGGTAGTCAATGGCCAATGGGCAAGACATCAGGTCTGCACCCACACTGTCACTGCCCGTGATACACCTGACAAGATTGAATTGCTGCAGGTACAATCGTGATCATAAATAATCACCTATCCTCCGAGACCCTGTGCCTCAGGCTGACTCCTTTACACATGGCAAGTCACAGTGGGGTGAGAGGGGCTGAGAGGGAGGAGCTAGAGAGAGGAGTGAATGTGGGTGGGGGGACGATTGTTGGTGCAGGGATGGAGTGAGAGAGCGGAGGGAGAATGAAATATGAAGTGGTGGTCACATTATTTGTCTATTTTCTTTCATTCAGGGCATGATATAAAAGAGTTAATATTCGGTATATCATGCTGCGTTACACCTTGTATAGCTGCGTCAGATAACAAACTTTAGAGTGGTGATATCAAGGGCTGGCTCGTGAGAGAAATATATTGACATGACAGATCAAACAGCAGTGCAGAGCTATTGAGACCGTGTGGGCCCAGATCGTCAAGGCGTGGGAGCCAGAGAACGACAACACACGAGCCCGCTTCCTCCAGCATACCATGGACGAGTGGGAGCTGTTCAGACGAAACCAGCAAACCATCAACAACATTGTTTTCTTGGTGCCGCAAAGACAGCAAGAGGTTAATAAGGCAGGAGGCCAATGGACCACTTATTAAGGCTTTCCTGGTTGCCTTGGCTTGAAGAATGTCGGGAAACATTGACACACATATATTATAATTATGGGAGTTTGGGTAGGATTTTGTTTCAATTTCCTTCTAACATTTTATGAGTGATAACTTTATTATATCCACCCATGTGACAGACATCATATTTATTTACCATTTATGCACAATGATTTTAAATAGCCTTCTCATATAGAGAAGCCATAAAATAGTTAACATGATGGTGACTGTATAGAGGAGTGTATACCGAGATGATGATCATATTTACTGTGGACACAGCCATGTCAAATGTTGCATATGATATTTAGTTCCAAAAATGAATTAAATGTAAGGGTAGAGGACGTTTCTTACACAATCATTACGGAAGTCAAAGCCATCCAGATTCCATTCAGCATCCGATGTTGAAATATACTTATACACACAAATACCTGGCTCCACACTAATGTTTAATCTGTCACGTCAGTATATTTCTCTCATGAGCCAGCCCTTGACATCACCACCTATCTAAAGCTTATTATCTGACGCTGGTATACAAAGTGTAATGCAGCATTATCAACCGAATATTAACTCTTTTACATCATGCCCTGAATGAAAGAAAAGACAAATAATGTGACCTCACTTCACATTTCATACTCCCTCCTCTCCCTACCATCCCTCACTCCACCCCCGCACCATCACACGTCCCCCCACCCACCTTCCCTTCTCTCTCTAGCCCCTCCCTCTCAGCCCCTCTTACTCCACTGTGACTTGCCGCTCATAAATGAGCCATGCTAAGGCATGGGATACTGGAGGATAGGTGATTATTTATGACCACAACTGTACAATGCCCACCAAGTTAATCTTGCATCAGCAGTCTTAGTGGTACTGAGACTAGTATGTGGCATATGATCAGTTTCCAAAATGAACTATGCTCCTTACAAATGGTACTAATATTTCTTGATGCCATCTACAACTACCAAAAGTTCCTTTTCAACTGTACTGTAATTTCTCTCACTGGGCTTTAGTTTCCGGCTATGATACACCTTTGGGAATATTCCACCTTTAGATTTGTGCATTAGCATGCCACCCACTCCATCTTGTGAAGTATCAGTGTGTGGAATAAAAGGTTTACTATAACAGGGAAGCTGCAAGATGGGTTCTTTGCACAACATATTCTTGAGAGTGGCAAAAGACTTTTCCTGCACTTCTCCCCATTCGATGGTATTTGGAGCATTTTTTTTTTTTTTTTTAGTGTCTCATACAATGGCTGGGCAATGATAGCAAAGTTAGGAAGAAAGCTCCTGTAATTCCCCACCAATCTGAGGAGTGCCCTTACCTTGCTTCTTGTTCATGGGCCACAGGGCTTCCTTAACCTTCCTGAGCTTGTTGCCCTGACACCTGCAGAAATTATTTCCAACTATGTCTCCTAGGAATTTCATCTTGCTGTGTGCAGCTTTACACCTACTGTGCTTGACATTCATGTTGAAACTCTGGAGCCTGTTGAAAACAACTTCCAAGAGTCTGAGGTGTTCCTCTAATGTGGCCAAATAAATGAGAACGTGGTCAGCAAACATTTCTACTCCAACAATTCCATGGAGCACTTGTCTCATGACTCGAGTTGGTAAGGCCAAATGGAAGGACTTCATACTAATACAGCCCTCTAGGAGTAGCAAAAGCAGTGAACTGACGACAGTCAGTGTGAGGGGATATTTGGAAAAATCCCTTAGCCAAGTTGAGTTCATTGAAGTATTGTGACCCTGCCAGTTTTGAGAATATGAAAATATGGTCACTCATTGGTGCTGCATCAGCCCTTGTGAAGGCCTCCTATAGTCACCACAAATCTTGGCTCTGCCATCTTTCTTACGAAGTACTACTGTTGGACTTCAGTAAAGAGATGAAGACTTTTCAATAATGTCTAAAGCCTCCATGTCAGTAATTTCCTTATCTACTGTGTCGAGTAGTCACATGGGAATCGGATATGGTTTGACTTTTGTGGGAGTATTGCTGGTCAACTCAAGCTTGTTACACTCAACCTTTGCAAGTCTAGGTTGGTCAGAAAAAAACATCAGCATAACGACAAAGCACGGACCTTATGGTATTCAGGTCTCCCACTGCCAAGTCAGTATTCATTAGAACATTATTGACAGCCTCTTCCTGACAGGGCGCATCGTCTGGTCATCAACTGGGATCACCACAGCTGCCCTAGTTTCCTCAGGAGGCTGGTCACTGTCATCAACCACTTGTACACCAGTCTTCTTGGGGTTTGACTCATGATAGGCCTTTAACATGTTAAGGTGGAACGTTTTACGAAGATTCACCATCTGAATTATGTATCTGAGGTCTGAAACGCACTCCACTACATCATATGGACCCTTCCACTGTGACAATAACTTTTTTCTGGGCAGTAGGGAGTAACATTAAGCATTTGTCACCCGGACTGAATGTCCAAAGCTTTGCTTTCTTATGACAATAAGCTTTCTTAACTTTACATGTCTTTATCACTTCTTCCTTAGCTAAAACACATGTCGACCAGAGGCAATCAGCTAAATCAAGAACACAAGTGTAGGTGGTCTTGACCTCATGATCAGGTTCTTCCTCGTCCCATAACTCACGAAGGACTTGAAGTGGCCCACAAACCAACCTTCCGTACACCAGTTCAACATGTAACAACTTCAGAGAATCCTGTGGGGCTTCTCAGTATGTAAAAAGAAGAGAGGCCATGAACTGCGGCCATTCTTTGGGCAGTTCGGCAGCCATGCACTTTAGCGACTTCTTGAGAGTCCTGTTAAACCTCTCCCACAACCTGTTACACGTGGGATGGTAGGGTGTAGTTCCCAAGCCTTGGATAGACACCAACCTTAATACTTCATTCATCACTGCAGAAGTGGACTGCGAGGCAAAACACTTCAACCATAGCCGATGCAACAGTGACCTCTATATTCTTAAGGGCCACAGCTTCAGGCCACTGTGTGCTGAAACCAACAATAGTGAGGACATACTTTGATCCATCACTAGCCCTAAGAGTGATTGGCCCAACAATGTCAACTGCTACTCCTTCAAATGGCTCAGAGATAATGGGCATATGTTTCAAATGGTGCTGGACTGACACGTCCCCAATCAGTGGCACATTGACATACATCACAGGAAAGCACAAGCCTATTTCTTTCCTGTCCCATTCCTGGCCAGAAAAAGACTGCATGGATACAAAGGTCTTCTTTTGACCCATGTTACCTCCCACCACTGTACAATGACCCAGTTCGAACACTGCTTGGTGATATTTTGTGGGAAAGACAAATTGCAGTCAAATCTCGCCCTGGGGTTTCTGTGACTCACACTACAGCCATCCTCGTTTACGAAGGAACCCAGCTTGGCCTCTCTGTAAATGTTTAATCATATAACCCCCAAGTTTCTTACACACTACAGCAAGTGTTGTGTCGGACTGTTGTTCTTGGACAACATTTTGACTACAAATCAGACCTTGTGGTTCTGCAATGGTCAGCAGGGTGACACAATTTGGAACCTTGGCCATGGCTCGCATTACTGCAGGAGCTGAAGTCAGAGTAGTGATGCCTATGGCACAACTATCTTTGACGCCACTAATGTTCCTTATAATAAAGTCAAACAGAGGTTCTACTACTGATGAACCTGTGTGAAATATTGATGCTACCTGGATACGTGCCTCAAGAAACAATCACACTGATTCATTGATAAGTCTAACTTGGGTCTCTCTATCTGTGTACACTTCTGGTCGAACCAGATTCTCCCTGACAGAGCAACCTAAGGAACGTTGTCTCTCAGGACATCAACAGAAACACTTCCCACAAACCCTGGGTGCACAAAGAAAGCACTGTTAACTGTGGAAGGGTCTGAGGAGATAGCAACTGGCCATTGATGAGACTGTGGGACAAACAAGGCAGTGAATGTGGCACCCTGAGAACTAGACCGGAGGGGCCGTACTCACTATCTGATTAGTTGGAGCTTTGACCACCTGTGGAGGAGGGTTCACCATCTGGGAGGACTAAGTTACTTGTGGGGGAGAACCTGTTTTGCTAGGGACAGCACCGCTGTACAATTGTCAAGGAATGTTTTTTTTTTTCATGCGAGGAAGAAGGAACCAAAGGCCATGAGCCCGCAGTAACAGTTCCCTCCAAGAGAAAAACAAAATACAAGAGAGAGCCAAATTCAAGATCCGATCATTTTGAGATGCCTGGACACACTGCGTTTGAAAGACTGGAGATCATTGGCAGCAGGAAATACAGACAGAGGGAGACAGTTCCAGAGTTGACCTGTTGCATAAATGAAATACTGGGAGTAACAGTTAACTCTTGCATTAGAGAGTTGGACAGAAAAGTGATGAGAGTTTGCTGCCAGACGGGTGCTACACGCCCGTCGTAGAGGTGGAGGAATGCAAGCAGACACTTCAGAGGAGCAGTGACCATTAAAGTAGTGATAGAAAAGAGATAAAGATGCAACAGTGCAGCGAAGAGACAGAGGTTGAAGGAAGTCGGTAAAAGGAGGAGAGTTAATGAGACGAAAAGCCTTTGACTCCATCCTATTGAGAAGAGCTGTATGTGGGGAGCCTCCCCACACATGAGAGTTGTACTCCACACAGGGGCGGATAAAACCCCTGTATAGAGTCAACAATTGTGCAGGGGTAAAGAAAGAGCAGAGTCGGCTTAGCACACCCAATCTCTTGGAAGCATATTTTACAAGAGATGTAGTATGATCTTTCCAAGATAAGTCCCGAGTAAATGAAACCCCAAGCATGTTCAAGGATGATATAGGATTAAGCTGAATATTATTAAACATTAGTGGGTATACCTGTGGAAGATTTTGTCGTGTTGATAGGTGTAAGAACTGAGTCTTAGATACATTAAAAACAACCATATTATTTTTACCCCAGTCAGAGCTATGAGCCAAGTCAGATATTAGGTGTGCCATAGCCTCATCCCTTGTTTGTTGAAGTAACTGTTGAGATGGGCGTTGCGGGAACCAAATGGAAAGGCGAAGGGTGGAGTCATCAGCGTATGAGTGGATAGGGTTAGATGTACAGCTTAGAAGATCATTGATGAATAAAAGGAAGAGAGTTGGTGATAGGACAGAGCCCTGAGGAACACCACTGTTGATAGATCTAGGAGAAGAACGATGGCCGTCTACAACAGCGGCTATGGAATGACCAGCAAGGAAGCTAGCAATGAAGGCACAGATAGAAGGATAGAAACCGTAGGAGGGCAGTTTGGAAATTAAAGATTTATGTCAGACTCGATCGAAAGCCTTTGAGATGTCAAGTGCAATGGCAAAGCTTTTGCTAAAGTCCTGAAAGGAGGATGACCAGGAGTCTGAAAGGTAGGTGAGAAGATCGCCAGTGGAGCATCCCTGACGGAACCCATACTGACGATCGGAAAGAAGGTTGTGATAGGAAAGATGCCTTAAAATTTTTCTATTGAGAATTGACTCGAAAACTGTTGAAATACAGGACGTTAAAGCAATTGGACGATAGTTGGAGGGTTGGGAGTGGTCACCCTTCTTTGGGACTGGCTGAATGAGAGCAAACTTCCAGCAAGAAGGAAAGGTACAAGTTGACAGACAAAGGCGAAAGAGGTTTGCCTAGGCAGGGTGTAAGCACAGAAGCACAGTTCTTGAGAACAACAGGAGAGACCCCAACAGGTCCATATGCCTTATTAGTACTGAGGCCAGTGATGGCAGGAAATACATCAGCTGAAGAAATTTTAATGTCAGCCATGAGGAAGTCAGAGGGGGGAAGTGATGGAGGAACAGCACCAGAATCGTCTAAGGTGGAATTGGAGGAGAAAGTCTGAGCAAAGAGATCTGCTTTATCAGTAGAAGAAATAGCTACAGAACCATCAGAGTAGAAAAGAGGAGGGAAGGATGATGAGGTAAAGTTGTTAGAAAGATTTTAGGCAAGGTGCCAGAAGGAGCGGGAAGAATTCGAGTTTGAGAGTTGAGAGCATTTAGTATGGTTGAAATTATTTTTAGCAGTGCGAAGAACAGACTTAGCACGATTCCGGGCAGAAACGTAAAGATGATGTGATTCAGGGGTGGGTTGGCTCTAGTACCTGTTGTAGGCCCTCTCCTTGTTGCGGACATCATTAAAACAAGCGTGATTAAACCAAAGCTTTCTTGCGTTAGTCAAAGGATATGAGAAAGGAATGTATGCTTCCATGCCCGAGAGAATAACCTCCGTAACGCACAAGGCACACTCAGATGGCTCACGGCCATGGAAGCAATAATCATTCCAGGGAAAATCAAAGAAGTGCTGCCTGAGGGCCGCCCAGTCTGCGGCTCGAAAATGCCACAGACGACGTTTCCCTGGAGGGTCCACAGGCTGTACCAGAGGGATAGGACAGGTTAAGGTGACAAGGTTGTGATTGGAGGAGCCCAATGGAGAGAAAAGATTAACAGAGTAAGCAGAAGGATTAGTTGTGAGGAAGAGGTGAAGTATGTTGGAGCTCTCTCCAATGCGGTCAAGGATACGGGTAGGGTGCTGTACAAGCTGCTCTAGGTCATTAAGGATAGAAAAGATGTAGGCTTGTTCACCAGGTGGATCAGTGAAAGGAGAGGAGAGCCAAAGGTGGTGGTGAACATTGAAATCTCTTAGAATGGAGATTTCAGAGAAAGGAGAAATGGATAGAATGTGTTCCATCATAGAAGTAAGATAGTCGAAGAATTTTTGATAGTCAGTAGAATTAGGGGATAAATAAACAGCACAGATATATTTAGTCAGAGAATAACAGGAAAGCCGAAGCCAGAGTGTAGAGAATTCAGAAGAATCGAGTTCAGGAACACGAGAGCAAGATAAGTCGTTGCGTATATATACACAACAGCCACCTTTGGCTTTGAAATGAGTATAGAGAAAGTAGGAGGATACAGAAAAGGGTTTGCTGTCAGTTGCCTCAGACAGCTGAGTCTCACAACTAGTCCTTCAGTTAGAAAAAGAAGGTGCTCAACAGAGCGAAAGTTAGAGGAAAGGCCGTGAATGTTGCAGAAATGAAGAAGAAGAGAGTCAGACAGTGGTTCCAGGCACCTCGAGTCATCACCGGGAGAGGGGCGGATGGTGGGGGCATTTTTGGTCCCCCCCCCCTGGGGACTCTGAGGCTTGGTGATGAGACGCCATAATTTTTTTACTTTTGGAAAAGGAAGTGTAGTGTGTACTGTGCATGTAGTTTGGTGTATATAGAGAAATTTGTACTGGAGAGCATCCTGGCCTACTCTCTGTGTAACTGAGACACTGAAAAAGTTCAGCAAAGGGGGATGGTCAGGAACTAGTCCTGAGGGCTGATGAAACAGGAGCTCCAGCACTCCCTGTCATCAGCTTTCCTTCCACCTCGGGAGTACTGCCCTGCTCGACTGGTGCTACAGTCTATTCCTGTAGGCAACATTTGCATCCTGTAGGCAACATTTGCCTCCTGCCTCCAAAGCACTGGGGCTGGGGTTGAAGGTGACTGTCCTGACTGTTGATAGTTGGCGTATTGTTTTTATGGTCACCTTTGTATTGCTGCTGGTTAGGGTACTTATTGTACATCTTCCAGTCAGGCTGCTGAGTATTCTGCTCTTGATCCTTCTTCTGTGGTTTATTTGGACCTTGGCCATTACTCTGGGAGTGGCTTTAATGCAGGGATTCACTCTGAGATGGCTTCCCAGTTTTGGCGGTATTCTTCTTGTTCCAGGGTTGTTGTTGTTTACGAGTCTGATACCCGTATGCAGTAAAGGATGCATCAGCCTTCTCCACCATTTGGTTGGCATCCTTGATCTGACAAATTTTTAACTGAGCAATGAGTTCAGTAGGCCACGATTTTTTTAACTGGGTACACAGTTACCCCCTCTCGGGTGTTGGGAGTTTCATCCTTCTCCAGCCACTCATTTAGGTATGCGGCATGGGAATCAAGGAACTGGACGACAGTCTCTTTTACTCCTGGTGTTGTCTACAGTAAGACCATATGCCCTGATGAGTGCAGCCTTCATCATCTCATGAGTCAAATTGTCATTCTGAGCTCTGTGCAAAATATCTAGGGCTCTGCCCTGAAACAGGCTAAGAAATTGGAGTCGTTTGGCTGACCTATGCAGCTGGTACAACTGCACCAGGTCCTCAAAATGGGCTATGAACATTTCGATTTGTTCACCTTCTTTACATGAAGGAAGCTTGAGATGCAGGGTTGCCAAGATAGGTGCTAGAGAAACGTGCATGGAACTACAGTCACCAGGACCAGATGCTTTTAAAGCCTGAGAGTCTAGCCTGAGTTTCAGTACTTCAAATTTGTATTTCTCACGTGCCTCACGTTCGCGACGTTTATACTTATGCTGTTCAAATTTACATTCACGTTCTCCCACGCTCCTCGTGTTGTTCACGTTCTTGTTTGCGCTGAATTCTACGCTTCTCATGGGCATCACTCTCACACTTAGGACATACTGTTTAATTTCTTAGGGATCAGAAATCCCCATATTCTTGGCTTCCTATATAAACAGGTTAGCATCCATGATGTTAACAGAGACTGAGACAGAGTGACTGAAAAGAAAATCAGGAAGCCCCATCTCAAGAAAAAAGTGCAGGAAAAAAAAAGTGACGTATGAACTGTGCTGTTTCGCAGTCCAGTCCTAATCATTAAAAACTAAGAATGTAGGCACAAGCTGATGGTGACCAGTTGTAGTTAGCTAAACTAGTAAGCATGGAAACAAAATCCACAAAATGGCTAGCAAAAGACTTTCACAATAACTGAAAAAGCAGGAATAATGACCTCCTAAACAGTAGCCACCAGTTAGCTAGTGCCTGTAAACTTTAATGGATATAACTAATAGGTAGCTAGGAATGAGTGAGTTTGTTAATAGTTCGTTAATACCTTATCTTTAGCTAGAAGTTAACATCCTGGAGAGAGGTTGCCACTTTGTCGAAAAGGGGGGCTTTAAACAGTTTTTTTTTACTTATGAAATTAAAGTCGTAAGTTTCATTTTACTCGGCTTACGTCGCCAATTCTCGGACTACAAAAAAATTTACAAACTATCTCTTCAAACAGTACTCAGCAAGGAATAACTGCTCACTGGCAATAAATTTAGTAAGTACTGTTGTTCTCTAGAGAAAGAACCTGCCCCTGATAATTAACCCCTAAAGACAGCAATTCTCCCACCCTGTCTGATCCCAGAACCTCATTTAGGGTCTGATTTTTCAACTTTCACCAAGGTGAATTTTGGTCTTAAGGATTTCAAGAGCTTGATTTTACACACCAGAGGATTTATATTTCACTCTCATAATATGTCTAAAGGTTGCCCCACTATCACCCTTCAAAGAACATCAAAAATAAAAATTGTTGCCCGTTGAGTATAGAGAAAAAAAAAAAAATGCACCAAAGTAAATTTTGGACTTATACATTTGAAGAGCTTGATTTGATTTTACACACCAGAGAATGTCTATTTCACTCTCATAAGTCTAATGGTTGCTGCGTTGTCAACCGTCAAAAAAATAAAAAAAAAAAGCCACGCCTCACTATGAGCAAGAATGAGATGACATACGAGGTACTAGGGAGGTGGAGGGAGGCATCAGGAGGAGGGGGGGGAAAGGGAGAGAATATGCCTGCCACACAAAGCCAAAACAGTCTAGAGGGGGTATGGGGGTGATTTGGGTGGGAGGAGACATTAAGAATAGGGCCCAATGGAGCAGAGGGAGATGGACAAATGGGGGGTGTGGACTCTCCCCCATCGCTTCTAGGGGGACCAAACAGGCCAGACACCACCGGATATTATACTTCATTGGCTAGACTCCATATACTTCATCAAAGAGACGGGGATACCTGGTATCAGTTATTGGTAGCTTGTGGGCGATCGATGATGATAGGACTCTACATACCAAGGCCTGAACACATCTATAGATGATCATAGGACTGAGGGGTTAATAATTCACTTTGGAACTTGATAATACCAAATCAGGCTCTAGCTTTTGCCTTTCCTAGCATGTGCAAACGGTTGTATTGTGAATCAGTATGAAAGAACTGGCCTAAATTCCAGTCATAATTAAGATAAGTTAGTGCAACCTGGGAGCAGAGTATATTAAGTATGAACAATTTGGAAAATTGAAACATGATTTTACATTTGATTGAGCTAAACGAAAAGTTGTAAATTTATTATTATTATTATTTATTTTTTTTTTTTATGTGTCCAACTTCTGGGCATAGGCTTCACAGCCTGCTCTCAAGGCCCAGTAGTCCTCCTACATACCATACACCTTTCTACATGTCACCACTTCGGCGCTAACACCCACCGTCCATATTGAATACATGCTAGGGCTGTCTCATACAGGACTGGTGTATTGGTATTAGCGGGGGTATTTTTACGACATGTCAGCGGGTTATCTGGTAGATCAGGAAAGTCTGCTTTCATGAAACTCAAATCCTTAAACTGTTCCCTGCCCCAGCCGGGATTCGAACCTGGGTCCATCAGGACTGCAGGCCGCCTCTCTACCGATTCAACCACCGCCTCCCCATTAAAACAAGATGAGTACTTACATTACAAAGGAACTTAGAACAAGTAAATTTACTCACTCACACACACAAGCTGCCTAACGCTGTTAAATCCAGAAAACAGAAAGACAATACTGGTAAATGAAGAGATGTAGAGTCACAGAACTGCAAGAAGACTGGATGATCAGCTGTCCGATGATGGCTGGTGCTCACTCTGTCCTACCCTATCTCGAGGATGGAGCCACGGAACTGTGAGAAGATTGGGTGATCTGCTGTCCACTGATGGCTGCTGGTCGCTCTGTCCTGCGCTGCATTGAGAGTGGAGTCACAGAACTGCAAGTAGACTAGGTGATTCGCTAATCAGAACACCAGGTATGGCATTCACTGGTCACTGTTGCATCGCATTGTTCTGCCCTACGTCCGTCTCTCAGGGTTGTCCATTCGCCGACTGCCTCTGTTCATATAGATGCCGTGTGGCTATCGTGAGAAGAGAGCAGAGCTTCCTCTCCTGGTGGGGCAAAGCGTATATACATGCTAATTTTGCTTAGTAACACACTGATGTCTGTGAAAAGACAGTAATCTCGTTCAGTGATACACTGACGTCTGTGCACAAAGACGAACACTCCTGAAACAATAATAAATATTTCGAAAATTTGCTCCAATTGGAGTACAAGTGCGGAACGGTTAATACTGAGTGAAGTCCACTTGCGTTCGTAGACTACAGTAATAATACAGTTTTCCGAAATCGTGACACAGTGTTTGCGTGATGCTCGACACAAAGTTCGCATTACAGACAGCCAGACAAATACGAACTTGGGATTATAGGTTTAGAGGTAATCATGTACGTATGTAATGTTGCACCATGTCCTTTTGTCATAATTACTGGTATTCTGGCACAACACGTAGACAGTTGGCTTCTGGATTTTTTTTATTTTTATTTAAAGTACACACCAAAGGGTACTTAGCAACTTTTACTTTGGAGTTTGTTGGTATTTGGTAATGTTTTTGCTTACTACTTCATGTGTCATGTTTATACGGTTACTCTGGTACAACGCTGGTACAAGGTCTACTGTTCGTTTTTTTTTTTTTTCTGCCAATAGCAACTTCCAAAAGATATATATATATATATATATATATATATATATATATATATATATATATTGTTACAGAACAGAGAAAGATAATGTACACTTTACGTAAGAATACTAAAAATCACTACTGTCCCGTAAAGTTACAGGTTCAAAACAAAAGAGTTAGGTAAAATTACAAGTTAAAGTTTAATGCTCAAACTAACAACAAAACATTCAGGACTCATAAGGATAATGTAATGGCAAAAAACGGGTTAAATATATGGTTAACTGCAATAGCCTCTATTAACATGAAATTAGCAAGAGTAAATTTATCTAAGTCAGCCCTGATAAAATGACAATACTAGATAATACTCAGTGATTGCAAGATATATTATTACAGATACAAAATATTATTAATGATGGCTGACAATAAGAACCTTACATGAATTGCAAAAACCTCACTAGGCCTAAGATTTAACAACTTATGCTACACATTACAAGAAAAAATGCAATAACAGTTATACTCAAATTACACAGCAGTTAGATGGCTGGAGACTTCCTGAGCACTCACAATAATAACCGTACAGGGGAGGACAGAGATGTGAACAAAATGAGGAGTAGATCCAAGTAACAATGATGCAGAGACTGAGCTCATTATATAGGGGCCGGCAGCGCTTGATACAACTTGTAAGAAGGACGTGCAAATGAAGCCATAGGGGACAAAGAGTTGACAATCCTGCTCTGAACAACTGAAAGAACGACTTACTCTACTATAACGGTAGAAGGGGGGGAGTGAGGTAGAACATGCTCGTGATCAAACAGGCAGCACACTGTACGTTAGAATTACACAAAGGATGATGAAATCATAGGCTATGTAACACCTCCCCACAAAGAAAAAGAAATTTACAAAGGAAATTTCTTATTACTCTAAAACAATCTGTCTAAAGTCTAGATAAGCAATCTGCAATAACATTTTCTTTCCCCTTGACATGTTGTATGTCTAATGAATACTCCTGAAGAAGTAGACTCCATCTTGTCAATCTCTGATTTTTATCTTTAAACTTACTAAGGAATTTCAGTGGGTTATGATCGGTATAAATGACTATGGGGTCAAAACCAGAACACAAATAAAATGAAAAATGCTGTAAACCCAAAATCAAGGCCAAAAGCTCTTTCTCAATAGTTGAGTAGTTCTTTTGAGGTGGAGTGAACTTCTTACTGTAATAAGATACAGGGTGTTCAATACCCTGATCATCCTCTTGCAGCAAAACAGCCCCAGCTCCTGTATCACTTGCGTCAACAGCCACTTAAAAGGCTTAGCAAAATTTGGAGTAGCGAGCACTGGCTGACTTAATAGGATAGCTTTAAGTTTGTTGAAAGAGGATTCACAGTTATCGGTCCAGTCAAATTTAACTCCCTTTTTCAGTAGGTCTGTAAGTGATGATACAAGAATTGAAAAGTTAAGAACAAATCTCCTGTAATAACCTACCATTCCCAAAAATCTTTGTAGCTCTTTCCTATTTTAGGTCTGGGAAGATCGCTTATAACCTGAACCTTAGCTCCTGGTGGTGCAACATGTCCATCACCAATTACATACCCAAGGTACTGAACTTTAGCTTGACCAAACTCACACTTTGATAAATTAGCTACAAGATTAGCCTGAACTAAACGGTCAAGAAATTTACTGACATGGCATAGGTGATCTTTCCAGTTGTCACTGAAGATTAATACATCATCAATATAAACAACACACCCTGCCAAACCCTCTGTTACAACATTCATGAGCTTCTGAAATGTTGCTGGTGCATTCTTCATACCACATGGCATTACAGAACATGCAAAAGTCTTTCCTAGTGTTACAAAACATGAGATCTCCCTAGCACGTTCAGTCATAGGTACTTGCCAGTATCCCTTTAACAAATCAAACTTACTTATGTACCTAGCCTTTCCGATCTTGTCTATGCAATCTTCCACACGAGGGAGAGGGTAAGTGTCTGTTTTAGTTATCTGATTAACACGTCTGTAATCGATGCAAAGCCGCTGTGACCCACCTGGCATAGGGACTAGAGTGACAGGAGAACTCCACTCGCTCTGACAGGGCTCAATCATCTTGTGGTCCAACAGGTAGCCAAGCTCCTTCTGGATGAGAGGAACTTTCACTGGGTTCACACGGTAAGGAGGCAATTTAACTGGCTTTGCGTCTCCAACATCGACATCATGCATCAACACAGTGGTTCTTCCTGGAGTAGCACGGAACACTTGCGGGTACTCCTGCAGTAATGCCGAAAACTCCTGCCTTTCCTCGGGAGGTAGATGAGAAAGCTTAGTCTGGAGATCATTCATGATATCAGGATTCTTCCCCAAACTATCACTCAGGCTCATGCTGCATGGGAGAGCTTCACTTGCAGACTCGGGTGGAACAGCTACAGTGCAGACTGGATTATTTTCGTCCCGCCTGTGATATAACTTTAGCATGTTGATGTGACAAAGTTGCTTGTTCTTTCTACGATCTGGTGTGGCGATGACATAGTTGACATCACTGAGTTTCTTCTCCACGAAATAAGGACCACTAAACTTGGCTTGAAGAGGTTGCTCATGCACCGGTACCAGAATCAAAACCTGATCTCCTGGCTGAAAGTGGCGTAACCTGGACTTCTTATCATACCAAGTCTTCATCTTCTCCTGAGCAGCTCCTAAATTCTCTCTCGCCAGCTGTAAAGCAGTGGACAGCCGTTCTTTGAACTTCATCACATACTCCAGCAGGTTGACGTCATCTTCCTCCGACAGCCAGCATTCCTTGAGTAGCTTAAGGGGTCCTCTTACTTCATGGCCAAACAGTAGTTCAAAAGGTGAGAAGCCCAGTGATTCATTTGGAGATTCTCTTGCGGCAAATACAACGAATGGAAGACCTTTATCCCAGTCTTTCTGATGTCCCAAACAGTATTTCTTGAGCATCGATTTGAGTGTTTGATGATATCTCTCCAACGCTCCTTGGGTCTGGGGATGGTAAGCTGAAGACGTGATCTGGGTGATGCCCAACTCTTTCAGAGACTGCTTGAAAACATTTGACATGAAATTACTTCCCGGTCTGACTGTACCTCCTTGGGCAGACCAAACTTTGTGAAGAACCCCAGCATTTCCTTAACCACGTTCTTTGCTGAGATATTTCTAAGTGGAATGGCTTCAGGATAACGAGTAGCCATATCAATCAGGGTCAACACATAAGAAAATCCTGAAGAAGTCTTAGGAAGAGGGCCCACAATATCCACCAACACACGGGTGAAAGGCGCCTCAAAAGGAGGAATGGGAACTAGAGGTGCAACCTTTTCGGTCTGATTACACTTCCCCACAACTTGACAGGTGTGACAAGACTTACAATACCAGGAAACATCCCTGAAGATACCTGGCCAGTAGAAGTGTTTCAAAATGCGTGCCACGGTCTTCCTAACTCCAAGGTGTCCTGCCAAACTGGAATCATGAGCCACTCTAATGATATCCTGCCTACAAACACGAGGGATGACAACTTGATGTACAACCTCCCATTCACAGTCGGCTGATGCTGTTGGGGGTCTCCACTTCCTCATAAGTACTCCTGACTTTATATAATAACAAGTAGAAGCACCAGCTGACTCTTCCTCACTGCAAGCAGAGTTAGCTAGACCTTTCAACTCAGGGTCAGCAACCTGCAACTCAACCAACTCTTGACGAGACAAATTATCAACACTACGGGGTACTGCCTCATCTGGTGAGTGGTCCAAATTAGCAAGAAAAGTGTCAGCTAGGATAACATCATCATCATCATTATCCTCTAAGTCACAAGTAACTTTAGACATAGCCCTAGTGACAGCACATGCAGGGAACACATCAGGGACATCACAATCCTGGGCCGCAGCCACTGGCTCACTAGACAACTGAGGAGCTGGACACACTTGACTTCCACCAATATCATTTCCAAGTAAGAAAGTTACACCTGACATTGGGAGTGTCCCAACCAACCCAACCATAACGGAACCATTAACAAAACCAGACTCTAAATTCACTCTGCACAGAGGGACAGAGAAGTAATTATTCCCTACACCTTGTAAGATTAGTTTCATCAGAGGAATTAACATTAGAGCCTAGAACACTGGTCAGCATAAGGGATTGACAAGCACCTGTATCACGATATATTTTAACTGATTTCCTGTTATTACTGTCCAGAGGACTGACAAAACCATCAGACAGGAAATTAGCACATGAACACTTGAGAGTGTCACCCACGTTACTGCTCAAAAGAGGAGCTTTATCATGAGAATTTAAGTTACCCCTCAAAGCAGGTTCAGTTAACTCAGTTAAGGAATTCTGGGAACTCTCAAGGGTGGACACTAGACCAATTGACTGAATATTTAAAGACTCCTTTTTGTTCACATCACGCTGTCTCCTGAAACATTTCTCCGTAGTATGACCAAGCTTACTACAATAAGTACATTTACTTTTCTGAAATCTAGAGGTGAAGCTGGTATTTACTTCCTGAGAAACATCATCTTTATTCTCTTTCCTGTTACCTGTACTCTGAGTAGAGGCAACGTACTTACTCTCAGCTTTCCCTTTTTCTTTAGAATATCTCTTGTGAGTGAGAACATACTCATCAGCTAAAACTGCAGCATCAGGCAAATTATCTATTCTTCTCTCATCAAGATACAGGCTTACATCTTTATTAATACACCTTTTGAAATCCTCCAGCAAAATCATCTGCTTAAATTTGTCAAAATCAGAATCCACATTCTTAGAATTTAACCACTGCTCTAACAGATCTTCTTTGATTTTTGCATACTCAACATGGGATTGCTTATCTTGCTTGTAAGTTGTCCTAAATTTTACCCTATAGGCTTCAGGAACAAGCTCATAGGCCTTAAGAATCAAGCTCTTAACTACATCATAATTATCAGATTGATCCTGAGGCAAAGATGCATAAGTTACTTGAGCTTTACCGGTGAGAACAGTTTGAAGGAGTACTGGCCAATACTTTTTGGGCCAATTAAAACCTGTAGCTACCCTCTCAAACAACTGAAAATACTTTGTTAAATCAGATTCATCAAAAGGAGGGACAAGTTTAACATTTTTAGCCACATCAAAATCATCAGAGCTAGATGATCCAGTTCCACCTTGTTTCATGCGATACTCATGGTCTGCCTGAATCCTAGCAAGTTCAACTTGTGCGTAAAACTCAGCCTCCTTAGCACGGGCCTCCTGCAGGGCTAGCTGTAACTTAGCTAATTCAATCTGCGTTTGCTCATTTGGAGGAGTTACACTAAACAAGCTTTCATTAATCATGTCAACAATTTGATCTTTAGAATGATGAGAGCGAACAACAATTCCCAATTGTTGAGCAACAAGCTTAAGTTCATTCTTTGTTCTGTTTTCTACATCACACACTGTTTGCACATTTGACAAAAAATCTTTGGCTTCATCAAGTGTAGTAATAGTAGACATCATGAATAAATCACAGTCACAAAATATCGAGCAATATCCTTATGATATTATCCTGAATATCCTGATATGAGGTCGCCAAATTTATGTTACGGAACAGAGAAAGATAATGTACACTTTAAGTGAGAATACTAAAAATCACTACTGTCCCGTAAAGTTACAGGTTCAAAACAAAAGAGTTAGGTAAAATTACAAGTTAAAGTTTAATGCTCAAACTAACAACAAAACATTCAGGACTCATAAGGATAATGTAATGGCAAAAAACAGGTTAA
>NC_137056.1:20258441-20275941 GCF_032717465.1 Coenobita brevimanus | reverse complement strand
GGATTAGTGTCCAAGCTCAACAGATTCTCTCTCTCTCTCTCTCTCTCTCTCTCTCTATATATATATATATATATATATATATATATATATATATATATATATATATATATATATATAATGTGTGTGTGTGTGTATGTGTATGTATAGGTATACATACAGATATACTGTATATGTAAATTTAGGAGGTTTGTTCCTAAGTCATACGTAGGGCCCATAAAATATCCTGCAACCAGGACTTAGCATTCCAGTTGTGGCAGTGTCCCAGTGTCGTTAGACTGAAGTATACCGACTCTGGTGTCCAAGTTAGGTGTGAGGGGCTACTGGGAATCAGTCCCATGTCGGTTTGTGATGGCGGAATACTGGACCTGGTGAATGTCTTACAGTCTATGGCCAGAGAAGCACGTATACAAATAGTCATCCTCGTCTTTCTAGTCTTGATCGTGAGTTCCCTCCCCCCTCTGTCTGTCTGTCTGTCTGTCTGTCTCTCTCTCTCTCTCTCTTTTGTCTGTCTGTCTGTCTGTCTGTCTCTGTCTCTCTCTCTCTCTCTCTCTCTCTCTCTCCTTGACCTCACCCAACCCTTTCACGACCCCTAAACAGCACGTGCCTGCTGGCATATGTGTGTGTGTGTGTGTGTGTGTGTGTGTGTGTGTGTGTGTGTGTGTGTGTGTGTGTGTGTGTGTGTGTGTGTGTGTGTGTGTGTGTGTGTGTGTGTGTGTGTGTGTGTATACCACCAACCTACCAGTGTCTTCATGCATGGTTTCGAGAATTATACGTTTTGTTTGCGCTAATACAACAAATGTACGTATATATGTATGTATGTATGTGTGCATGCATGCATGTTTGTATGAATAAATGTAACATGAATGAATGTAAATTAACTCCTTCATTACTAGAGGTCTCTCTGTATTACAATCAGTTATATGACGGCGGCAGGAATAAGTGGAGCACGTCATCTTTCTGAAGCGTCTAATAATCTTTTGAAGATAGTAATAATATTATGGAAGGATACTAAACAATGGACAGTTATGCTTTCATCATCATCTCTTTTCCTCCACTTCACTTATCATCATCTTTATCCTCTTACTGTTTCTCTCTTTCCCTTCCCTCCAGTTCCTATCTTTTCTTTCCCAGTCTTCTTCCTCCTATTTCCTCTTCCTCTCTTCTTTCTCTTATTTTTTCTTCAGTTTTACCAGCTTTGACTCCCTATCTTCATCTTCCTCTCACTCTCCTCCTCTCTACCTCTCCCTCATTAGATCCCTGATTCTCCCTTCTTTCTCGCTTCTTCTCTCCCTTTCCTGTTTCTATTTTCCTTTTCCTCGCTCTCCTCCCCTTTTCTCCCTAAACTCTTTCCCTTGTTCCTCATCCTACCTTACTCTTCCTCTCATTCATTCCCCTCTTCATTCTCTTTATATCACTACTCTTGCTTTTCCTCCTTTGCTCTTCCTCTCCGTCTCCCTGCCTTTCTCTTCCGTCTGCTTCTCCCCACTTCCTCCATCCATTTTTCCCCCTTTTCCTCTCCCTATCTTCCTCTTCCTCTCCTTCTCCTCTTATCACCCTCTTCCTTGTTTTGTCTGTCCTCCTTTCCTTTCCCTCCTGTTCCTCCCCTTTTTCCTACTCTCCTTCCCCTTCCTCGCTCTCCTTGCTTCTCTTCTTCTTCTGTTTTCCTTTTTCTTCTCCTTCCTTCTTCCTCCTCTTCCCCCTTTCCCCATACCTCCCCAACTCCCTCATTTTCTTCCCTTCTCCTCCCCCTCTTCCTTTCCCCTCCCCTTACTCAAGTACACAGCTGCTATGAAAGGGTTAAGGTGAGGGGGGAGGCGGGAAGAGAGAAGCCCCAACCCTCATCACTTAGTACGAGTAGGTATGATGATAGCCTCTCTCTCTCTCTCTCTCTCTCTCGACCAGGTGCTAACTAACCCGCAACAGTATGTCTGACCACTTTCCTTATTCCTCCCTCCCTCCTTCTCTTCCCTCACTTCATTCGTCTCTTCCACCCTTCCTATGCTCCCTTCGTAATGTCCTTAATGCTCTTCCCTACTCTCTGTTTCCTTATCCACATCTTTCTTATTCTCTCTTCCTTCCCTCCCACTCTACAGTACATTTCTTTTTCTCTTTTCCCACACACTTCTCCCACCCTCCTTTCTTTTTCTTCCTCCCTTCCTTTCTTTTCTTTTCAGTGTTCACCTTATCTGTCATTTGTCCCTTCTGTCCTATCATATGGTCATCTCCTCTCTCCTTTCCTTTTTTTTTTTTACCATATTTTGTGTCCCCCCTCTCTCTCTCTCTCTCTCTCTCTCTCTCTCTCGCTCTCCCCCATCCAGCTGTGTTTCTCTCCAATTACAGTAAAGTGAGATTTAGTACGCTTTTAAATTACCTTTAATCTTGGTCAATTGAAATAAAGGAGCGGCTTGAAGGGTCGAGCAGAGGTAGGGTGGCAGGAGATAGAGAAAGAGAGAGACAGAGAGAGAGGAGTTGAGGGCAAAAATGGGAATATGAGGAGAAAAGTAGAGAGAAAGAGAGGAGGAGAGAGGAATGAAGAAGAAAAAGTGAGAAAAGAAGGCGATGATTTGATAGAAATGAAGAAAAGGGTAGACTGTGTGTGTGTGTGTGTGTGTGTGTGTGTGTGTGTGTGTGTGTGTGTGTGTGTGTGTGTGTGTGTTGCAAATGTGAGCGAAACCTGAAACAGAAATTTGTATGAGAGAAGGCGACCCTATGGCTTAGTCGATATAGTGCTGGTCTGACACTTGGAACGCGTTTTAGTTATAGGTTTAGCCCCTCTGGCACTGAGTTTGTGTGGTGGACGCTCGCACGTTAACGCCTGTTTGCAAAAAAGTAATAACCAACCCCTATATCACCGTAGACTTCACCTGTCTTCTGTTTCAATGTCTGTGCTTGTGTCTGCCCTCTCCTCCTCCTAACCCTCCAGGACTGCCTTTTATCTTAGTCAGTGTAGTTCTGTATGTGTACTTGGGGTGATAAATGAGCACAAGGGAGAAAATTCAGCTACAGCAGTACTGATCCTTTCAGGGTTATTTGTTAAAGAGTAATTAACTTATGACTAACATATCGGTTTTATAATTCAAAACAAGGACTGGTAAGCAGTGGGTGTAGGTGTGGGTATGGGTATAATGATGTATGTATAGGAAGATCTGGATGTAGGTGGGGGTGGGTGGCTGAGAAGGGTGAGGACTGTGTAGGTCTGAATAAGAACTGATGTAGACAGGTATATGTTAATCATTTGGCTGTGATGTACTAACTCTCTCTTTTATTCTAGCTTATGTCATAGGATTATTTTTCTTCCAAAGAAACTTGCAGCTTCGTGTAGGTTAAGAATGATCCTGACGGACGTTTTATCCAAAAATCACCATTATTGTCAGCAGACGGAGAGACTGTATACATTTGTTGAATATACCGAAAGAACGTAGAGCAGATACAAGTGGTTGGGGAATGACTAGGAGAGAAAGAGAAGTGAGACAGGATGGAGAGATCAGTAAGATGGAAGTATCTAAAACAATGAAGATTCAAAATGGGATGATCTGAAACAATGAAGAGTCAAAATGGGATGATCTGAAACAATGAAGAGTCAAAATGGGATGATTTGAAACAGTGAAGAGCCAAGATAGGAAACTACCTGTAAGTGATGGAATGTGTGATGAAATGTTGAGATACGGGAGAGATAGCGATAAAATGGATATGGAAAAGGTGATGGCATGGGAGGATGGTAGGGTCAGGTAGAATAGTTGTTCCCCAATGCAAAGTTAAAGGGGAAAGAGCAATGTGTGGCAGTCATAGGGGCATTTGCCTTTCCAGTGTGTGCTTGGAGAAGGGGTTTTCAGGACGGGAAGAGGCTGAACAAATCAGATTTTCATTCGAAGATATTCATTGGAAAAGTATCTAGAGAAGGGAAAGAAACTGTATTCTACCTCCATGGATCACGAAAAACATATGACAAAGTATATAGAAAAGGAATGTGGAAGGTATATCGGAAGCTGCTGAGCACTGTCAAAAATATGCACGAGGGCGTTAGGGTGCGTGTGGAAAGCGAGCTAAGTGAGTTCTTTGATCTGAATACTGAACTGAAACGAATCAAGCTTTTATGGTTTTTCAATATATATATATATATATATATATATATATATATATATATATAGAGAGAGAGAGAGAGAGAGAGAGAGAGAGAGAGAGAGAGAGAGTGAGGAAAGTAGCTGGTACAATGAAGGCCTTGATAAGAAACAGAGGCTTGAGAGTTAAACCTGCACGAGGGTTACATGAAGGAGTGTTAGTGCCATCATTGACATATGGATGTGAGACTATGGTGTGGCCTGAAAATGAAAAGTCAAGAGTGCGAGCAGTGGAGAGGTGACTGCTGAGGAATGTATGTAAAGTGCAGAGAGTGGATGGGATACGAAACAATGTGACTCGTAAAAGATGTTGACTAAGGAAGTCTGTGGACACCAGAATCGAAGAGAGTGTACTGAGATGGTATGGACATGTGGAGAGTGGATAACAATAGACTGGTGAACAAGATATATCCGAGAGAATTTGAAGGAGGGAGGATGCGAAGGTATAACTGAGAGAATTTGAAGGAAGGAAGATGCGAGGTAGACCAAGGAGAAAGTAGAGGGATATGGTGCTTGAATGTGTAAGGAAGAAAGGTTTGGAAGGCGGTGAGGCTAGGGGACTGACAAGAGATCGAGCTGGCTGGATGAATATTGTAAGGAGAAGCGCATGATCAGGGATTTGGCACCCCTTTTTAACGTGACATCGTCTGGATTGACTCAACCTAATACGTTTATGTGAACCTACAGAACGTGATGAATGTTTTTGGCGTTTCAGATAGAGCCAGGATTCCTGGGGCTTGAATGGTGAGCGAATGGAAACATGACCTATTGGACTGGGCATTTTTGAGCTGTCTGGGCATTGCTACTCCTCACTCTGCCCGGATGATAATGATGATGAGAGAGAGAGAGAGAGAGAGAGAGAGAGAGAGAGAGAGAAGGTGTAATGCAACGTATGACAAAAACTTACACCAGTGATCTGGCATGCAATTTTGGGTATATTTTGTTCTATAACATATATTCTCTGCGACCCCAGTTCAGTACCCAGCATTGGGCTGTTTAAATGTAAATGTTTCGTGGCTGGCATATGCCATTGGGTGAGTGCTTAGCAGGGCGACGGGAGACGAGTGTTATTAGCTTATACCGTACTGTGCATGAAAATCCCACATCCTATCAGTACACGCGAGTTTTAAGAAGGAACTTTACGTAGTCTATTGATTCTTTAACATCGTCATCCATTCCTGCAATTCTTTTGCACAAATCGACTGTAAATTGAAGATTAAATTCAAATTTTATGGCTTCCGAGAGAGTAGGGAGGGAGGAGAAGGGTTGGAGTGTTGTTGCCAGTTATGTAATGTTTAGTTTGTAGGATATTGCTACCAGCATTATCATACCACCCACAGCTCATTCAATGGAAAAACATTTCTGTAATGAGTGACTAGCATCCCTTTTGTCAGGAATAATATTATTATTCATTACAATTTTTGTGCTGCAAGTAAACATGGCACCATTTCTTTCATCTGATACTGACCTGAGAACGGTGACACGGGATTGCCAATATAAAGACTGTGCAGCTAGACCTATTTTTTGCTTCTACCTAGCGGCATTATTGAACGTCTGGCAACATGATATCTAGTTACACTCTGGATATTTTTGCCATTTTTAGATGATATTCTAGAGATTTAATCGTATTTTCTTGCTATGTTTCGTAGTGTTTACTATCTAGCGACATTCTAGCAAGTTTTCAGGACTAAACTAGTGATATTGATTATAAGAACTTGGCAACCCTGCGTCCACTTCATATGAACGGGAAAATTTGCAGGCGAGGCACACACTTCAAATGCTGCTCTTCGCATTCAACTGTTCACTGGGTTCAGCTTCACTTGTTCATGAAACACCAATGAAGAATATGCAGATATCGTATATTTTTATGGATTCTGCGATGGTAATGCCAGTGCTGCAGAGAGGAATACAAGTGGAGATATCCAATCACGCCACGTTTACTTGCGGCGGAAAATTTTTTATAAAGAATACTCTTCCCGACTTAAAGTGAGGCTAATTTCCCTTTACAAAAATGTTTTTCCATTGAATGAATTGTGTGTGTTATGATAATGCTGGTAGCAGTATCCTACACACTAAACATTACCTAACTGGCAACAACACACCAGCCCCTCCCCTCCCTCCCTACTCTCTCGGAAGCCATAAAATTTGAATTTAATCCTCAATTTAGTCGATTTGTGTAAAAGAATTGCAGGAATGCATGACGATGTTAAAGAATCAATAGACTACGTAAAGTTCCTTCTTAAAACTCGTGTGTACTGATAGGATATGGGATTTTCATGTACAGTACGGTATAAGCTAATAATACTCGTCTCCCGTCGCCCTGCGAAGCTCTCACCCAATGGCACATGCCAGCCACGAAACTTTTACACTTAAACAGCCGAATGCTGGGCACTGAACTGGGGTCACAGTGAGTATATGTTATAGAACAAAATATACTCAAAATTGCATGACAGATCATTGGTGTAAGTTTTTGTCATAAGTCTCATTACACCCTCTATATATATTGCCAGACGCCTCAATCCCCTAAGGCGCGGCCACAAACAAATCGCCTCCATGATCTAATCATACTGTATATATAAGATAGATAGATAGATAGATAGATGCCTTGCTCCCAGCTCACACCCACCTCTGTCATATACCTCTCCACTCTACCCCTCCACCCCATCCTCGGCCTTCCCTCCCTCTTCCCCCCCAACTTCAGTGGAATACACTCTCTTCGTTAGACTCTCGCTCTCCATCCTCTCCACATGGTCAAACAGCTCAGTCTTCTCCTAACGCTTTTTATCACATCCATATCCACTCCACAGCGCTCCTTCACTTCCTCGTTTGTCAGGGTATCTCTCCATGTAACTCCACATGTTCCTCTCAAATAACTTATTTCCACTGCTGTCACTCTTGACTTGTGTCCTTCAAACAAGGTTCAGGTTTCACTTCCATACATTAGAGATGGTATCACAATACTGCCATAGAGTGACTTTTTTACTTCAATGCTCACTTCAGTGTTCATTATCACTGCTTTTACAGAACCAGCAACCTTTCTTCCCTTTCAAATACTTCATCCTCTAAACTTCCATCCTTATTCATCACACTACCCAGGTACTTAAACGCACTCATATTTTCCATTTCCTCTTCATCCAGCCTCATTGTACTTTCAGTGACTTCATTTCCTTCAAGCACCATAACTTTACTCTTTCCTACATTCGCCTTTAAATTCCTTTCCTTACACCCACTCCCAGACTCATCCACCAAGCCTTACAGTTCCCATTCGTCTTCACTTAACAACAAAGTATTATCTGCAAACAACAGTACAGGGAGTTTCCAAACACTGCCCTCTCTCATTAGGTTTGTTCCAACATTCACTTTCCTACCTTGTTATCTCATTTATAACCCCATCCATTTACAGACTGAACAACCAAGGAAATATGACACATGCCTGATTCAATCCAGCATTCAAACGTAAAATTCACTCAGTTCTCTCTCTCTCTCTCTCTCTCTCTCTCTCTCTCTCTCTCTCTCTCTCTATATATATATATATATATATATATATATATATATATATATATATATATATATATATATATGTTTAGAATCGGTAGAGAAGCGGCCTGCAGTCCTAATGGACCCAGGTTCGAATCCCGGCTAGGGCAGGGAACAGTTAAGAATTTGAATTTCTTAGAAAGGCAGACTTTTCTGATCTACCAGATGACACGTCGACATGTCATAAAAATACCCCCGCTAATACCAGTACACCAGTCCTGTATGAGGCAGCCCTAGCATGTATTAAATACGGAAGTGGTGACATGTGGAGATGTAGGAGGACTATGGGCCCCAGGGAGGACTAGTGGGACTTGGGAATAGGCCCTGAAGCCTTTGCCCAGAGTTGGACACGTAAATATATATATATATATATATATATATATATATATATATATATATATATATATATATGTGTGTGTGTGTGTGTGTGTGTGTGTATATATATTATAAATGTTCTGTATATATATCTATAAATGTTATGTATTATATATATTATAATGGTATTTATGTATATTATATAATATATATATATATATATATATATACCTTATATTAGAGAGAGAGAGAGAGAGAGAGAGAGAGAGAGAGAGAATGGGTGGCTTTTTAATAGTGGTACAACGTAAGATAGTGGATGTTGAGGAGTCTTTAGAGAGGGTAGGGTCAGGAATCTGCCAATACAGTTGTTTGCTCATGATACTCTGTAACTGTTGAGTGCAGATGAATGGTGGTTGAAAGGCATGGTGACTGGGTTTTGGAGTTTAAGTAAAAAACAAAATCTTAAAATTTATGTAGCAAGGAGCAAAATAATCGTCTTTGAGAAAAATTACGTCGCAGAATGGGCACTGATATGGGTCAAGGATTGAAGGATGTGAGTGCATTCAAGAATTTAACAAGTGTGGTGAGGAAGGATGGAAGGTTAAAGGTAAAGTGTTTGAAAAGGTAAAGAAGGCAGAAAGGTTGATGGTTCATTGAATGCGCTGCCTAGGAATAGGGAAGTAAGTATGGCATTAGCAAAAGTCATTGCTTGACAGTACTGTGATCCACCTTAACGTATGGAAGTGAAGCTAGGATCCTGTTGAAAAGACACAAGTCAAGAGTGCGATAAGTGGAGATGACTTTTTTTTTTTTTTTTTTAGAGGTAAGAAACAGGCAGACAAATAAAGAAACGAAAGTGTTATGGTGTTGATGTGGATGTGATTACAAGCGTCAAGAGAAATATCTGAGATGGTTTAGGCATGTGGAGGTTATGGAGAATGAGAGACTGACCAGAAAAGTGTGTGTGAATGAGGGAGAGGGAGAGAAGGGGAGGGGGGGATGAGATGCAGGTAGAGTGGAGAGAGGTATGAAAGAAGGTGTGTTTGAGTTGAAGGGAGGAGGGAGAGCGGCCAAACGCCAGAGGAGAGAGGTACATGGAGTTGATTTGTTTGTAGCCACTTCTTATGGGATTTAGGCATCTGACTGTAGATAGACGAATATTCCGGCTGTCGCTAGCCAATTTTATTCAGCTCAAGGCAATGTAGAAATATAGAAAGAGCAGAGGTGGTGCCGGTTAGGCATGGGTGGTGCCAGTGAGGCAGAGGTAGTGTGGGTGAGGCAGGGGTGGTGCGGGTGAGTCAGAGTGGTGAAGGTTAGGCAAGGGTGGTGCGGGTGAGGGAGGGGTGGTGTGGGTGAAGCAGGGGTAGTGTGGGTGATGCAGATGTGATGTGAGTGAGGCAGGTAAGACAAGGAATGTCATAAAAATGCCAATCTGTCTCCTCTCTCCCCACTCCCAGCTTTTCTTATCTTGGTATTCATTATTTTGCATAGTTGTTTTTACTCCGAACACGTGCCAGTCGAATTAATAAACACACACACACACACACACATATTTTGGAAGACATACACGCTATTGCACGTACTCAGAGATCCCTAAGACAGTCATAGGACTCGCGCGCGCACACACACACACACACACACACACACACACACACACACACACATTTTGGAAGACATACACGCTATTGCACGTACTCAGAGATCCCAAAGACAGTCATAGGATTCTCTCTCTCTCTCTCGCACACACACACACACACACACACACACACAGATTCTTCTCTCTCTCTCTCTCTGATCACAACCTAACCTCACCCATTCATCTTTACTTGACGGAAACACTGACGTCATGAACAGTGAACACGGAAGGCTCTCCTTTATTAGTATTCACCCCAGTTAGACAGGACACCTTTCCCATTAGACTGCTTTCAGTGTCGAGGCCTTTGTTGGTGTGCGTGATGTTATGAGGCGTGAATACGTAAATACTGTGGCGATTTGCATAATAGTAACAGGTATACCTGATGAATGATACGGGTCTTGCAGGTTTTTCTCTCATCTTTAAGTGAATATGAATGATCCTTCAGGAAAATCGTTTGGAGGTACTAGAAACAGGATATATATATATATATATATATATATATATATATATATATATATATATATATATATATATATATATATATATATATATATATGAAAGTGGTTATTGGAGATTGTGTTCATCTCTATCACTATGGGAAATACAGTGTACCCTTAGCTAAGAAATACTGATTGGTGGCAGCAGAAGTCAAACAATGACATAACCAAGCTGAATCAGTCATTGGAGACTGGTTATAACTTCATCACTAACAAATGTTCTTTTCCCCTTAGTGAAGCAAAATTATCGGACGGTAGTGGGAACTGAACGAGAAAGACAACATTGTGCCGCAGGAGTGAGCGTAAACCGTTTATAACCCTATCACACAGAGGATTCTCCCTTTAGCTAAAACTACATGATGATAAGAATAATCAAGGGCTCATCGCACTAATGGGCTTGTCATTTTCTTTTTTATTCATTTAATTTTTGCATGTCAATGCAAAGGCAGACCAGATAACCTAACACTCGAGCTGAGGTGGGTTTCTCTGGGACGAATAAAACTGACTGATGTTGTTGGAATGACTTATGAAGGTCTTAACTCTCAGTCAAGTCGCTTTACACACCTGTCAGTCCCTTCCGTATGACATCTTTCCTTTTGTTCTATTCGTACTATCTCCAGACCATTTTATTCAGCTTAGGAGATTTTATGAACTGGAGGTGTGGACAGTAAAACTTTCATTAACCATCAAACGGCAAAAGTACTCTCTTAAGTCAAAGAAAAGCGTTTGGCAGTGTAAATTTTTCTTAGATGAATAAAATCGTCTTACGTTAGCCGGAAACCAATACAAAGTTCATTCGTTCTGCCGGAAGGTAAAGTGGCAAGGTCTGTGGGAAGCAGCACAGAGGAGAAAGCGCTATTACATGTTGGGAAGAACAGGCTCCTGGAGTGAAAGAGAGAGAGAGAGAGAGAGAACATAAATGATAGGTGTGTACGAACTTGCGTGTGTACGCGATATGTATACATATATTATGTATACGTGTGCATGTGTTTATGTTTGTGAACGTATAAATGCGTATATACATGTGTCTGTGCGTGCATGTATCCGCCTTACATTACAAAAAGTTACAACGCAGGTTACGGGATGTCGTGTTCACTCGGCTGTAACACGGTACACCCTTCAGCACTTGACTCCTTCACTACTATGGATGGGGTTCTCCCGAGCTGAATATAATGCTGTCTTCCGGCGGTGGCAACGTTGAAATATTTGAAGACGTCATCGTACTGAACTGATGAACATTTTATGCGATGGAATTATTTTTTTCTTTTTCCCTGAACCTTTCTTTTCTTTTTTTCCTTTTTATTTATGTGAAAACTAGACCCTGAAGCACCTTTGTCAATACTCCCTCATGCCACTCCAAGCCCTTCTGCCTCAAGTATCCCTCAAATCTCATTTTTCAGCCTTCAGTACAATTAGTAAGGGTTAAGCTGAGTACTTCTGACAGCAACAAGAGTAAAACTTTACCCATCAATGCAGTGGAGGAGTAAATGGAAGTTGTGTCTGACACTTTGACTCAAAGAGGTTTGTCTGAACTGAATAAAATTGTGTTGGTGTCAGAAATGAACATATAAAGTAGCCACTGCAACGAAGCTTATGAAGACTGTTTTACTCCCCTCATTTCGAATGGCTTCTCTTAAGGTAAATAAATTTCTCTTTTTTTGTTCAAGGTAGAAAGAATCAAAGGCTGGAAGTCCGCACAACTGTTCCCTCAACGAGAGAGAGAGAGAGAGAGAGAGAGAGAGAGAGAGAGAGAGAGAGAGAGATGCCTGAACACACTGCATTTAAAAGGCTGGTGGTCACAGGCAGAGTTAATCGGTACAACCATCAGCCGGCACAATTGTCAGCAGGCAGGACTGTAAGTCAGCATAACAATTAGATGAGCAACATTCAATATGGCTTAATATTTTCTGGCTTGTCCTAATTAGGATATCAGTTTGGTGTTCAGTTTAGACTATTTCAGGTCCATTGAGATCCCTCACATTCCTTCCCAGCCAATCCTGCCTATTCAGGTCACTTCAGTTGCGTTTACATCCAGTTCAGTAAGTGAATTGGCCTTGTTCCTACACAGTCACAGTAGGTCACGCCCATTTGTGCCAGTTATACCCAGTTACGTCAGAGCTGAGTCATTCATTCCTTCACCACCATGACCAAGAGTTACATTATATTAATGCTGCCACCAGACGATTTCATTCAGTTTAGGAATGCACGCTCATACTGAAGGGGCTAAGGAAGGCTATCCCTCGAACTCGAAAATTCTATCCATCCATCCATCCATCATCAAATCCTACATTGCCCCATGAGGAGCGTAGGAGCCCGGGGCTAGGCAGCTGGTCCCGACATTTAAGATGATAGTGACCAGCCTCACTCATCCCTGAGTGGCAATACATGAGCAATCAACCCCAACCATCCCTTGGATATAAACCTTCACCGACTCAATCCGATTGGAGCGCAATAATTACCCACTAAACCACCAGGCGCCAAAATTTGGTTATATGGTTACCACTCAGCGTAGTAAATGGTTTCCTGGTGCACAGGAAACCATTTGGCTTGTCACTCAGTGTAGAGTCACCCACAGGCTGAAGGAAGTGGAAAGAATGAAGGAAAGAAAGACAGAAGAGGGAGTGTAAAGTCACCCGTAGGCAGAAGGACAAGGAAAGAATGAAGGAAAGAAAGACAGAAGAGAATGGAAGGAAAGAAGGATGGAGAGGAAAGGGCAGACACCCGACAGCAGCAGTACATCGAGTGAGTGGATGGTGAGCGCCCCTACCTACCACAAAAAATTCTATCAAAAAGCAATATTAATCCGTCTGGAGGTGGAATGAATACAAAGAAAAATACGCCATGAAAGTAAAGGCATTAATGTCAGTTCAGAGTCATTTAGGTCCAGTTCCTATTACTCAGGCCACTTAACCCTTTTAGTTCAATGACTCATTTTTATTTTATTTTTCCTACCACAACATGATTATATTCAACTTATGGCACATCTCTGACAGAGAAAGGTGTTGAGGAAGGCTGTCTATACGACCCTTCAGTTTAGAAATTTTCTTTGAAGTTAAACAAAAAAATGAGGTGGCAAGACTGAAAGGTTAAGGACTAGTTATGTTATATCTGGTCCGGACCCGTCAGGCCATCATAGGTCCCTCCAAATGCCTCACACCCATTCCGACCCTGGCAGACCAAGTCAAGGCCAGGGCCAGTCGTGGCTACTATAGCTGGCTCCAATGTACCACTTTATTAACATGACGTATTTTGTGTTTATTATTCCCACTACCAGATCATTCACTTCAACACAGGGAAGACTTTTCGAACTGGAGGGGTTTTGATGCTGCCTTAATTAACCCCTTCACTACTGGACATCATTTAGAAACAGAGCAAAATCGTCTAGATATGTGAAGAATAAAATAGGTAATAGGTCATCGTGGCGAAGGGGTGAAGCATGGTTAGGTTCCTCAGTGTCACGTCAGGTTACTTTTCACCCTTCAGTTCTTTTTTTCTCTCTCTCTCTCTCTCTCTCCATATGATTTTGATTCAGTTTTTTATTTTTATTTTTTTAAAGGGCAACCGATTTAGCCTTCATTAGCTCCTTCAGTAGAAAATATATTTTCTAAGATGGATAAAATTGTCTGGAGTCAACAATAAACTAAAATTTCGTCATCGGACCAAAGGGGTTCATGAAGCTCTTCACACTTATATAGAGTCATTCAGTAATATTCTGTCAGTGTGGGACAATCGCAGGTCCATTCAGACACAGTCAGGTCAAATCAGACATTCATTTCCATTGATTCGGTCTTTTTATGGCCTTCATATCGTCAGGTTCAGCTGAATTAATTTAAGTATATTCACGGTAGTTCAGCTTCAGCAAATTCCATTCAAGCAACTTCAGGTCCAGTGAAACCCATTCAGATTAGCTTAGATCCTGTCTAGCCAGTTACTTCATTCCAGTCATGTTCATATCTGGATAGTTCAGTTCAGACCTATTTCAGTGTAAGTTCCTATAGGAGATTTAAGGTCACTTCAAGTCCATCATATTATTGAACGAGGCCAGGTCATGCCTCTGAGATATAAGTACCAAGAATCAGCGCCAAGGATGCAGTGGTTTCATTGTGACAGTTTAGACCGTACACGCCCTCTGGTTCCTTTGTAGGACGTCCGTTCGATTCAGGTCAGTACAGATCGCTTCGGGTCGTGCCTTCTGAGGCACTTCCCTGGTGGCTCACGAAAAAAAAAAAAAAATGGGGGGAGGGTCTTGGTACTCCAGGAGCTAAGTTATTAGTATGTGGAGTGTAGCTGTTCCAGTATTTCTCAACATGTACTCTTCCTTGATCTCAGTGAAAGCTGTTGCCCACGTTCTGGTAACCTTTTCTGCAGCTCATATTAACACCAACACTACGACAACTTCTGTAGTATATATCTGCCACTGCCCGACGAAATATTAAGCTTCGGAGAGACCTCTCGAAGTGAAGAGAAAAAGTCACATTCTGTCTATATGTAGTAAACTCAAAGGCCGGAAAGTGTCACATCCTATAGTGGATGTTTAACTAAACAACGAAGAAGCGAAAATTCCTAATCGAACTCCAAGTAGCCTAACGTCATCTGTCTCGCGTAATCTGATTCAACCCAAACTAACGTAACATGAATCTAACTTAAACTAATTTATGCAAACCTATCCCAGCACACCTGGCAAATTTAGGTGTGGTTATGTTACGTGTAAGCAGAGTTAATAAAATTAGAGTAAGTTTGATTAGATTATGCAGGAAATTTTGCAGTGTAATTGTTCTGTAAAAACTGTCCACAGAGCATTATGCTATTTTTCAATCATTGAGCTCAGAGCATACAAACACACACATACACACACACACACGCACACACACACACACACACACACACACACACACACACATGCATGCATATATATATATATATATATATATATATATATATATATATGTGTGTGTGTGTGTGTGTGTGTGTGTGTATTCATCCATCCATCATCCAATCCTACAATGCCCCATGAGGAGCGTAGGAGCCCGGGGCTAGGCAGTTGGTCCCGACATTTAAGATGATAGTGACATGCCTCACTCATCCCTGGGTGCTTTACATGAGCAATCAACCCCAACCTCGTTACTACCAGTCCTTCATTTATGCAACAGGTCAACTCTGGAACTGTCTCCCTCTGTCTGTATTTCCTGCTTCCTAAGATCTCCAGTCTTTCAAACGCAGTGTGTCCAGGCATCTCGAAATGATCGGATCTTGAATTTGGCTCTCTCTTGTATTTTGTTTTTCTCTTGGAGGGAACAGTTACTTCGGGCTCGTGGCCTTTGGTTCCTTCTTCCTCATATTAAAAAAAAAAAAAACACCCTTTGGATATAAACCTTCACCAGCTCAATCCGATTAGAGCGCAATAATTACCCACTAAACCACCAGGCGCCAAAATTTGGTTACATGGTTACCACCCGGCGTAGTAAATGGTTTCCTGGTGTACAGGAAACCATTTGGCTTTTCACTCAGTGTAGAGTCACCCACAGGCAGAAGGAAGAGGAAAGAATGAAGGAAAGAAAGACAGAAGAGGATGGAAGGAAAGAAGGATGGAGGAGAGAAAAGAGCAGACATCTGACAGCAGCACTGCATCGAATGACTGGATGGTGAGCGCCCCCACCTACCACACACACACACACACACACACACACACACACACACACACACACACATATATATATATATATATATATATATATATATATATATATATATACGCACTCGTAGAAAGAAGGAAGTATGAGGAAGGTTGAGAGGGAAGGAGAGAAAATGGGATGACAGGAGAATAGGAGGAGGTGATGGGGGAGGGGGTGGCGTGGAGGCAAGGAGGTCACACTCTCTTGCCACCCTACACCAAGCGGAAGTGTGTGTGTGGAGGGGGTGGGGAGCTGGTTGGGAGTTGGGGGTGGTACTGAAGGTGAGGGGTGTCTGGGGAGGAGGGTGGATGGGGGCAGAATGGGGGAATGTGGATGGTACTGGACGTGAAGGTGTGGGGAAAGAGAGGGGTAGTGAGTGAAGTGGAGGTGATGGTGAAGGAGAGGTAAAAGGAGGTTGGGGTTCGAGAAGGGAGACAAGGGATAATGGAGGAGAGTGGTGGGGAAAGAAGAAGAAATGGTGAAGAGGAGAGACGGAAGGGGGAGATCTAGAAGGGAAGGGAAAGAAGGATGAGGGGAGTATGAGAGGAAGATCTAGAGGAGAGGCTGAAAGAGGATGGAAGAGGAATAGGGGGATGACATGGAAGTGAGAGCAGGGGTGAGGGTGGGAGAACAGGAAGGGGTGGAGAGAGAGAGAGGATGGGAAGAACACAAGCACTTCTAAGGTTACAGAAGGGACGATGATGACGCTAACACTACTGAGCAAGGGATTATAGTGAAATAATTAATCCTGTCATGGTCTGAAATACATGATTATTCTATTTCAGCTGGCGTCATGGCATTTGATTAATGAGTCATAGGAACCTGAGTGAGTTAGTATTGACACCATTAACTCTCATGGCCGGGACAACTCTAGTAGGCCTATCCCATTCCGGTCAACGCCAAAGAATTTTAGAGGACATTAAGTCATAGGATGGTGAGTGTTGAACAGGAGGACTTAGTTAACCCCCTGCCTCTACCCTTAGGTGAACTGAAGCGTCTAGCGGTAGATAATAGAAGGTAAAAACTGATTTCATTGGTACTGCAAGTATTTTTGAGCAGTAGCCAACATTGTTTAACCTCGTGAGATTTGCCCCATGAGCTGAATAAAATTATTTGGAGGTATAAAGAAAAATTTTTTCTGGCGATAGCAGATGGTAAAAACATAAGTGGTCGGGTGGTAAAAAGAATATAAGAAACGCATCAACGTGCTGAGAAAAATAATGGCATTGCTTCTCATCCTTTCAGTTCAAGATGTTTTCACAAAGTTTTTTACCTATTATTTGTCTTCATGTAGTAAAAAAAAAAAAAAAATCAATACTCTTCTAAAACTGCAATACAAAACAATATAATGTCAATGTAAAAAATGTAAATATACTGATAATGATTAGAAACTTACACTCTCCCGTTTTACATGCAAACGTATTAAAACAAAAGGAGAGCTTGTGAAGAATGACGTGGAGGAAGCTTGAATGGAAAGAGACTTGATGATGACGATGAAGATGATGATGATGACTGAGTTGATGATGATGATGATGAGGAGGAGGAGGAGGTGGGGGAGAAGTAAGAAGCAGAAGAAGGTTAAAGAAGAAGAGGGAATCTGAAGGAAGAGGAGGGAAGAATAACACAATAGAAGTGGACAAAGGAAGTAAATATTAGTATGGAAGAAAATGACTGTGATTGAAAATCGAAGTGAAAAAGGAGAGAGGAAAAGCTTAATGGCTCTTT
>NC_137056.1:20158441-20253441 GCF_032717465.1 Coenobita brevimanus | reverse complement strand
AAAGAAGGAATGGAGTCGGCTTAGCACACCCAATTGCTTGGAAGCAGATTTTAAAAGAGATGTAATATCATCTTTCCAAGACAAGTCCCGAGCAAATGAAACCCCAAGCATGTTCAAGGATGATGCAGGATTAAGTTGAGTATTATTAAACATAAGTGGGTATACCTGTGGAAGATTTTGTCGGGGTTGATAGGTGCAAAAACTGAGTCTTTGATGCATTAAAAACAACCAGATTATTTTTACCACAGTCATAGATACGAACCAAGTCAGACATTAGGTGTGCCATAGCCTCATCCCTTGCCTGTTGAAGTAACTGCTGAGATGGACGTTGTGGGAATCGAATGGAAAGGTGAAGGGTGGAGTCATCAGCGTATGAGTGGATAGGGTTAGATGTACAGCTTAGGTCATTGATGAATAAAAGGAAGAGAGTTGGTGATAGGACAGAGCCCTGAGGAACACCACTGTTAACAGATCTAGGAGAAGAATGATAGCCATCTACAACAGCGGCTATAGAACGACCAGAAAGGACGCTAGAGATGAAGGCACAGAAAGAAGGATAGAAACCGTAAGAGGGCAGTTTGGAAATTAAAGATTTATGCCAGGCTCGATCGAAAGCGTTTGAGATGTCAAGTGCAATGGCAAAGCTTTCGCCAAAGACCCGAAAGGAGGATGACCAGGAGTCTGAAAGGTAGGTGAGAAGGTCGCCTGTGCAGCGTCCCTGACGGAACCCATACTGACGATCAGAAAGAAGGTTGTGATAGGAAAGATGCTTTAAAATTTTTCTGTTAAGAATAGACTCAAAAACTTTTGAGATACAGGATGTTAAAGCAATTGGGCGATAGTTAGAGGGTTGGGAATGGTCACCCTTCTTTGGGACTGGCTGAATGAGAGCAAACTTCCAGCAAGAAGGAAAGGTACAAGTTGACAGACAAATGCAAAAGAGTTTGCCTAGGCAGGGTGTAAGCATAGAAGCACAGTTTTTGAGAACAACAGGAGGGACTCCATCAGGCCCATATGCCTTATTAGTACTGAGGCCAGCAATGGCAGAAAATACATCAGCTGAAGAAATTTTAAGGTATGCCATGAGGAAGTCTGAGGGGGGAAGTGATGGAGGAACAGCACCAGAATCGTCTAAGGTGGAATTGGAGGAGAAAGTCTGAGCAAAGAGATCTGCTTTATCAGTAGGAGAAATAGCTACAGAGCCATCAGAGTAGAAAAGAGGAGGGAAGGATGATGAGGTAAAGTTGTTAGAAAGGTTTTTGGCAAGGTGCCAGAAGGAGTGGGAAGAGTTCGAGTTGGAGAGTTGAGAGCATTTTGTACGGATGAAATTATTTTTAGCAGAGCGAAGAACAGACTTAGCACGATTCCGGGCAGAAACATAAAAAAGATGTGATTCAGGGGTGGGTTGGCTCCGGTACCTTTTATAGGCCCTCTCCTTGTTGCGGACAGCATTAGAACAAGCGTGATTAAACCAAAGCTTTCTTGCGTTAGTCAAAGGATATGAGAAAGGAATGTATGCTTCCATGCCCGAGAGAATAACCTCCGTAAAGCGCAAGGCACACTCAGATGGCTCCCGGCCATGAAAGCAATAATCATTCCAGGGAAAATCAAAGAAGTACTGCCTGAGGGCCTCCCAATCCGCAGCTCCAAAGTGCCAGAGACGACGTTTTTTTGGAGGGTCCGCAGGCCGTACCAGAGCGATAGGACAGGTTAAGGTGATAAGGTTATGATCGGAGGAGCCCAACGGAAAGAAAAGATTAACAGTGTAAGCAGAAGGATTAGTTGTATGGAAGAGATCAAGTATGTTGGAGCTCTCTCCAAGGCGGTCAGTGATACGGGTAGGGTGCTGTACAAGCTGCTCTAGGTCATTAAGGATAGAAAAGGTTTAGGCTTGTTCACCAGGTGGATCAGTGAAAGGAGAGGAAAAATTTGAGAGAAGTGAAAGAGTGTTTTTAATGAGAGAAATGAATGGAAAAATGTGTTATATGAATGTGGATGAAATAATTGGTGAGTGGGGTGTGCCTGCAGAAGTGGATGAGAATGGTGGTACTATAATGGACAACTATGCAGGGAGGGAGTTTTGATAGCCAGTACACTCTTTAGGCACAAAATGAACCACAGGTATACATAGTGAATGATGAGATGGGTGGATGGTCAACCGAATGAACAGAAGACAATAACTGATTATGTACGAGTATGCCTGCATGAGAGAATGAGAAGGTATGCACTGGATGCAGGAGTATACAGAGGTTGGGGGAGTGAACTTTCTGGCCATCACTTGGTGGTGGTGAAAGTCAAGGTAAAAATGTGATGGATGAATAGAAAGAGAGAAAGGTAGGAAGAAGTCCATACAAGGAGGGTAGAAAGGCTGCAAGAGGATGAAAAAAAGTCAGAATGTATGAAAAAAGTGGAGAAGCGACTGGGTAAATATAATTTGGACAAGATGGGGAAAGTGGGAGGTGTGTGCAAGAAATTCAGAGAAGAAATTTGTGCAGCATGTGGGGTGAGGTGACGGGAGAAGAGAAGACGAAAGGGGGTGCATGGAACGGCATGGTGGAATGAAAAGGTAAGAGAAACTGTGCCATAAAAGAATAAAGCATAATTGTGAGTGCGTGGGGAGCAGAGAAATAGAGGAAGTTAACAGATGGAAGAGAGTTATATGTAGAGAAGTAGAGAGAGATGAAAAGATTAGTAAGAGAGAGTAACAAGAGAGTGGATGAGGATCTTGGATGGAATTTGAGTGTAAAGTGGAAGGAATGTAAGAAAATGTTGTGGAAGGAGGTAAAGAGGGTTAGACAGGGTGACTGAGAAGACAGTAGAGGAGTGCAAGATAAATATGGTAACTTGCTAGTGGAGAAGGCAGAAAAGGTAAGCATATGAAGAGAATACTGTAAGGAAGTGTGAAACATAGAGAATGAAAGTAGTGCAAGTGGCTGGGGAATGGCTGGGAGGAGGGGGGAGATGAGAAGGGGGGGATGAAGTCAGTAGGATAGAAGTAGTGGAAGCAATGAAATTCAAAATGAGGAAGGCCCCAGGAGCTGGTGAAGTGTGTGGTGAAATGCTGAAGAATGGGGGAGAGAGAGTAGTGGAATGGATGTGGAAGATGTGCAAATTGGCATGGGAGAAGGTAGAGTCCCGGAGGAGTGGAAGTCAGGTATAATTACTTCCCTGTACAAAGGAAAAGGGGAAAAAGAAGTGTGTAGTAATCATGGGCGCATTGGTCTGCTGAGTATAATAGGATAAGTATATGGTAGGATACTTACTGAGAGAGTTAGGAAAATAACTGAGGAATTAATTGGAGGTTTTAGGAATGGAAGAGGTTGCTTAGATATGATATTCATCCTTATGTCTTTAGTGGAAAAGTTTCTAGAAAAGGGAAAGAAGGTGTATGTGGCCTTTATGGATCTGAAGAAAGCATATGGCAGAGTGAATAGATAAGGAATGATGAAAATATTAAAAATATGTGGAGTAAATGGGAAGCTGTTGAATGCAGTGAAAAGTATGTACGAAGGCGATAACATTGTAGTGCATGTGGATGGTGAACTGAGTGAATTTTCCTATCTGAATGTTGGAATGAAACAAGGATATGCCATGTCTCCATGATTGTTTGTTCTGTATATGGATGAAGTTGTAGAGATACAAGGTAGGGCAGTGGATGTTGGAGTGACCCTAATGAGAGAGTGCTTCATTTGGGAACATCCTGTTCTCCCATATGCAGATGATGCTGTATTGTTAAGTGAGAACGAAGGGGAACTGCAAGGCTTGTGAATGAGTTTGGGAGAGTGTGTAAGAAACGGAATCTAAAGGTGAATGTAAGGAAGACTAAAGCTGTGGTCTTCGAGAGAAAAGAAGTCACTGAATGCACTGTTGGGTTCAGTGGCGAGGAAATGAAAAATGTGAGTGAATTTAAGTTCTTGAGTAGTATGATGAATAAGGATGGAAGTTTAGAGGATGCAGGACGTATTTTGATACCTATGTAACGTATGAAAGCGAAGCTTGGACCTTGTTGGAAGGACACAAGTCAAAGAGTGAGAGCAGTGCAAATGAGTTATCTGAAAGGAACATATGGAGTTACATGAAGAGACAGACTAACAAATGAGGAAGTGAAGAAGCATTGTTGTGTGGATGTGGATGTGGATGTGTTAGAAAGTGTTAGGAGAAATACACTGATGTGATTTGGTCACGTGGAGAGGATGGAGAGAGAATGACTAATGAGGAGAGTGTATGGGAGTGACGTGGATGGGGGGAGAGGAGGGAGGGGAACGAGGATGAGGTAGAGGAATGGAATAGAGAGGTATAATTATGAGAAAAGGGGATGTGAGTCAGGGGGAGGGCAGTGAAATGGCAGCAGCCAGAGCGACATGGAGGTGATTTGTTTATGGCCACCCCTTACAGGTCTGAGGCGTCTGGCTATAGGTAGATAGATAATATGTTGTAAGACCTGAGTTTTTGATGGATTAAAAAGCAACAAAATTACAGTACTTCTACTTCAGTCAGAGATATGAGCCAAGTTAGACATCATGTGTGCCATAGCCTCATTCTTGTTTGTAGTAGTAGTAGTTGTTCCCTAGGCACTCTGGCCAAACAGCCCCAAGTCCCTAAGGAAGGCCACGGCCGAGACCGGGCTTTGCCACAGAGGTCTCAAGAAGTGTATGTTGTGTTATTGGCGCAGGTGATTGTATGCAGTGCATTCTTCCATAATGTGCTTAATAGTATGGGGTGCTGTGTTGCATCCTGGACAGGCGTCAGTGTCAGGGTCATCCAGCCCCTTCTGGGAATTCAAGAGGGCTGGATGATGCCCACATCTCAGCCTGGCCAGGTGGACCCTGTCCTCATGAGGGAGATAGATTTCAGATGGGTGGATATCAGGGGGACGTGCATGCAGCTGTGTGTTGTCTTTAAGTGACTGAATGGAGCCGCAAGTGATTTGAGTATGGATATGCTTCTAGAAGCCTGTTTGAGGCAGGCGAGGGGGGAGAGATGACAGTATTTATGTATGATATCGTGTCCTGGGTGTTGATTTGATATTCCTTGGTGAGTGTGGATGTGCTGCCATGTAGTGTAGTGGATGGTGTGGGTTTGTGGAGGCTGCGGCGAGAATTTGGGTGCCTCTCATGTCTAGATGATCCTTGACTTTGAGGACTTTGGTTTCTTGGTGTAGGTGGTCTGTGGGTGTAGTAGCTGTGCAGCCTGTGAATATTTGTAGGGCCTTGTTCTGTATGGTCTGTGGAGTGTTGTATTGTGTTTTAGTGAGGTTAACCCAAGCAGGGCTTGCATAATTCATCACTGAACATATATACTGTTTGTATACTATGGTGGTGGTTTCTTTGTTGAGTCCAAATGTTGTATGGGAAAGTGATCTTAAGGCACTGAGTCTTGGTGTTATCTTTAATGTCTGTGATGTGTTGTTTAAATGGCACTGATGTATTGTATATTACACCAAGGATTTTGTGTGCAGGGGAAGGATTTTGTGTTATTTATGGTTAGGTGTGGAATGTGACTGTGTTCTGCTGTCCAGTTTGTGAGAAGGGTCACGGTACATTCTGAGGGGCTATTTTGAGCCTGTTTGTGGTGAACCATTCGTATAGTGTGTTCAGGTAAGGTTGGAGGATGTGTGTGGCTGTGTTTGCATTTTGGTGTGAACATGTAAGTGTTATGTCGTCCAAATAGGAAGCCATATGTATGTGTGGTGTGTGGGGTGTGCGTATGTCGTGCATGTATAGGTTAAAGAGAGTAAAGGACAAAACAGATCCTTGGAGGGCGCAGTTTGTGAAGTTTCTGATGTTCGATGACTGACCGGCAAATGTTACATGTGCACATCTGCCTGCTAAATAGTCTGCCAGCCATCTTTCTGTGTTATTGTGCATGTTTGTGTTGAATATTTTGTTTGTAAGGTTGTGAAGGGGGATGGCATCCAGAGCTTTGCTAATGTCTAGTATGACTAGGAGTGTTCTGTGTGGTGGCCTAGCTGAACTGATACCATCAAAAACTCTCTCTGCAAGGTGGGTAAGAAGAATGTTTGTGGAGTGTAGCGGCCTAAAACCATGTTGTGATGGGTAGGGGGATGTGAGGTGTAACTAGTTGTAATACCAGTCAGTCAGTGACTTTGGAGGGGGTGCAGAGAAGTGTGATTGGGCAGTGTGAGGAAGGCAATGTGGGGTCTTTGTTGGGTTTGGGGATCGTTATGATAGTACCATGCTTCTAGATGTTGGTATTTTGCTGTGTGAGTAGCTGTAGTTTGATATGTTGATGAGTTCTTGTATGCCTTGTGATCCAAGATGTTTAACCCGCTGCATGCCGGTGCCATTTTAAAACGATCTGACATAATTCCTCTGCCAGTGCCAGTGCTGTTTTAAAACGGTTTACAATAAAAAAAACTTCACTGTGACTGCATTTTTCAAGATTCATGGGTAAAAATTGGCAGGCATGTAAGGTAACTGTTCCTCTACTATCCCCCAGGCTGTCAAGGCCATACAATCACTCCTTCCCCCTCACACTCAGTCTGCCTCACTCTGCCTGTGTGCCTCACTCAGTGCTGTACATAGTGAAGGCATTTTGTAAATATTTTCATGTAAGTGTAAGTTGTAAATATTTTCTTGTAAGTCTATCTATCTATCTATCTATTGCCAGACGCCTCAATCCCGTTTGGGGTGGCCACAAACAAATCGCCTCCAAGTCGCCCTGTCCCCCGCCATTTCACTGCCCTGCTCCCAACTCACACCCCCCTCTCTCATATACCTCTCCACCCCATCCCTCCATCTCATCCTCGGCCTCCCCCTCCCTCTTCCCCCCTCCACCTCACTCACATACACTCTCTTCGTCAGTCTTTCGCCCTCCATCCTCTCCACATGGCCAAACCACCTCAGTGTGTTCCTCATAACGCTTCCTATCACATCCACATCCACACCACAACGCTCCTTTATATCCTCATTCGTCAGCCTGTCTCTCCACGTGACTCCACAGGCTCCTCTTAAATAACTCATTTCCACTGCTCTCACTCTTGACTTGTGTCCTTCCAACAATGTCCAAGCTTCACTTCCGTACGTTAGAGTTGGTATCACAATACTGTCATGTAGTAACTTTTTCACTTCCATGCTCACTTCCCTGTTTCTTATCACTGCTTTCAAGGAACCAGCAACCTTTCTTCCCTGCTGTACCCTTTCAAGCACTTCACACTCCAAACCTCCATCCTTACTCATCACACTACCCAAATACTTAAACGTACTCACATTTTCCAATTCCTCACCATCTAACCTTGCTGTACATTCACTAACTTCACCTCTCTCAAAGACCATCACTTTACTCTTCCCTACATTCACCTTTAGGTTCCGTTTCTTACACACTCTCTCAAACTCATCCACCAAGCCTTGCAGCTCCCCTTCGTCTTCACTCAACAACACAGTATCATCTGCAAACAACAGTACAGGGAGTTTCCAAACACTATCCTCTCTCACCAGGGCCACTCCAACATCCACTACCCTACCTTGTACCTCTTTTATTACCCCATCCATGTACAGATTGAACAACCATGGAGACATGACACATCCTTGTTTCAAACCAACTTTCAAAGAGAAAAATTCACTTAGTTCACCATCCACACGCACTGCAGCCTTCGCACCATCGTACATACTCTTCACAGCATTCAACAACTTCCCATCTACTCCATATATTCTTAACACTTTCCACAATCCTTGTCTATCCACCCTGTCATATGCTTTCTCCAAATCCATGAAAGCCGCATACAACTTCTTTCCCTTCTCTAGAAACTTTTCCACTAAAGATCTAAGAATGAATATCTGATCTACACAACCTCTTCCCTTTCCTAAAGCCTCCCTGTTCTTCTCCAACTAATTTCTCTGTTCTTTCTCTAACTCTGTCTATAAGTATCCTACCATACACTTTTCCTATTATACTAAGAAGACAAATGCCCCTATGATTACCACACACTTCTTTTTCCCCTTTTCCTTTGTACAAGGGAATAATTATACCTGACTTCCAATCCTCCGGGACTCTACCTTCCTCCCAGGCCAATCTGCACATCTTCCACATCCATTCTACTACTATCTCTCCCCCATGCTTCAGCATTTCACCACACACTCCATCAATTCCTGGGGCTTTCCCCGATTTAACTTTCTTCATTGCTTCCACAACTTCTATCCTACTGATTTCTTCCTGTCTTCTCACCTCCCTCCTTCTCCCAGCCATTCCCCAGCCACTTATACTTGCATTACTTCCATCCTCTACGTTCAACAATTCCTTAAAGTGTTCTCTCCATCTGCTCACTTTTTCTCCCTTCTCCACTAGTAATCTACCATTTTTATCTTTCACTCCCCTGCTAACTTCACTTCCACCCTGTCTTACTCTTTTTCACTTCTCTCCAGAACATTTTCTTACAGTCCCTCCACTTTACACTCAAATTCCTTCCAAATTCCTCATCCACTCTCTTCTTACTCTCTCTTACTAATCTTTTCACTTCTCTCTTCCTTTCCACATATAACTCTCTCTTCCGCCTCTCAACTTCTTCCACGCCCCTATTTCTCACCCATTCATTGTATGCTTTCTTCTTTTGTGCCACAGCCTGTTTCACCTCTTCAGTCCACCACGCTGTTCCTTGTACCCCCCTCCGCCTTCTCTTCCTTCCACACACCACATCACATGCTGCACATATTTCTTCTGTAAATATCTTACACACACCTTCCACGTCTCCCATCTGCTCCAATTCATATTTGCCCAATCGTTCCTCCACTTCTCTCTTATACTCTGCCTTTTTCTCATCCTCTTGCAACCTTTCCACTCTCCTTGCAACTACTCCTTCCTCTCGTCTTTCCCTTCTTCTATTCCTCCATCTCACTTGCATCCTAATTCTGGCCACCACCAAGTAGTGTAAGGACTATATAGTGAAGTCAAGTTGTAAAAACCTTCTTGTAAGCACCAGGACTGTACGTAATGAAGTCAGGTTGTACCTATCTTCAAATAAGTGTAAGATAATGCATTGACAGTGAGAAAGACATGCAAATTGTGATAGATGCTGAAGTAAGAAGTGATCAGAAAAGTGTACTGAACATTGCTATGCCTTCCCAGCATAAATACCTGCGTATACCTTACATAGAAAACGGCTTTCTCTCACGTACGTGGTGAGCGTGAGAGAGCGGATATACCTGTACACGAGCATGCAGGACTCAATAAAACTCATTTCCGAGCCTCGGTGAGAATTTTAATGGCAAAATTCGTTGTTTCCACATTCAAATGTATCACTTTAGCCCCCCCAAAAAATGGTCGAAAAATGGCCGGCACTGGGGTGACCCATAGGGCTAAAGATACCTGGTATGCAGCGGGTTAAGGTGTATGTTGCGTATGTTGTCTGGTCCACAGGCAGATGAGTGCTTAAGGTTGCTGCTGATGTGCTTCGTCTGGTTGTAAGTGAAAGGTGCGAAGTCTGGGTCTGTGGGGAACTATTTTCTGCGTCGGATGAGATGTCGGTCGTTGCAATGGGGGTTTAGATGGCTGACATGTGAAAAGTGATTGATGAGAGTGTTTGCTTGTTGTTTGTTTGAGGGTACAGTGTCTGTTGTGATGGCACGTGTGATTGTGTAGTGTTGCTGTTGGAGAATGTGATGCTGTTTAGTGATTTGTAGAGTTTGCTTATGTTTGTTCTGTGATCAAGTGTTTGGAGATAAGTATTCCAATTTAGTGTTTGCTGTTCTGATATTTTATTGTTTCTCTGAGTGTTGAGTTCTTGTATTTGTTGCACGATGTCTTGTGTATGGGGTGTTGGGGAGTGTCGTAGTGTGTTGCATTGACTGATGAGGCCTTGAATTTCTGGTGTGAAGTTGGGGTTGTGTCTCTTTCTGTTGCCTCTAGGGATGTGTCTTTTGTCTGAGTTTTGAATAATTGTATTGAAAGTGTGCACAGCGGTGTTGATGTTTGTGATGGTGGTACTGTTTAATGTTTCAAAGTGTTGTTCTGTTTCAGTTGTGAAGGCCTCCCAGTTGGTTCTCTTATAATTCGTGTATGTGTGTCTGTGGCCAGCTGGGGTGATTCTGGTTTTGATAGTGATGATGATTGGGAGGTGGTCAGAGCCAGGGGTTTTGACCACTCTCCAGGAAGTTGTGTGGGTGAGGTTTGGGGAGCAAAAGGTAATGTCTGGGGATGATGGGAGAAAAAGGGCTTGGTATGGGATATGGGTATGAGATTACTGAGTATGAAAGACTATATGTTTGGGATTGTAGTACTAGCCCTCTGTCTGTGTCAGGGTTGTTGACATGCCAAGCCAACGTCTTGGCATTGAAACCACCACCCAGAATGATGTTGGGTATGTTAGCAATGTGGTGTATTTGAGGAAAGTAATTGAGTGGTTCTGTGGGGGACGATTGGGGGGGAATGTATGTACAGTATTGGCGATTGTAATGTGTGATTTGTTACCAGTGCATATTTTAATTGATTGTATTTCTGTTGTGGTGTCATGTGGGGGAGTGACTTTGTGTGTACACTAGTATTTGAAAAGTTGATTGATTAGTGTGCCAGGGTGATGAGTCCACCGCCACTGCTGTTGACACGGTCCTGTCTAATTGTGGTGAAATTGTGAAATGTAGGTGTTTTTTGTCGTTCTGAATAGTTTTATTTCTTGTAAGAAATTTACCTACAAACAAAGCTCCAGGCCCAGATGGAAATCTGCCAGTTGTTTTGAAAAAGTATTCCTCCGAATTTGCCTCTGTTCTAGCTAAATTATTCAGACTATGCATACGTACTTCTTCATTCCCAAATTCATGGAAAGAAGCCAATATCCACCTAATTCCGAAGAAAGGAAGTTCCTCTGACCCCTCTGATTACAGACCAATAACAGTCACATCTTCTCTTGGTAAGGTATTTGCAACTTTCATTAATAAGCACATTGTTAAACATCTTGAATCCAACAACTTAATTAGTGATAGACAATATGGTTTTCACCACGAAAGATCCATCATCGACATAATCTCCTAACTCATACCATCCATCAATCAATTGACCTACATGGAGAAACTCATGCAGTAGCCCTTGATATTTCTAAAGCTTTTGATAGAGTATGGCACCGTTCCCTGCTGTCCAAACTCCCTTACTATGGACTAATGGCTTTTGTTCCTTTGATATCCTTATATCTCAGTGACAGAAAAATAAAAGTAGATGATGTATATTCCAATTTCCACTCAAATAATGCCGGCGTGCTGCAGGGATCAGTTCTGGCACCAACCCTGTTCCTTGTTCATATTAATGATCTCTTATCTGTCACCCACAATCCCATCCACTCATATGCAGCAGACTCAACACTACATAGTTCATTCATACTCAGACACCCATTCATAAAGTCTAATATCTCTACCTCTCAACTCAGTACAGCCATCTCCATAAATCAAGACCTATCTACGATCAGTGAATGGAGTCAAAACAACCTTGTCTCATATAATGCTAGTAAACTAAATATATATAATTTACTAATAGACAGATATTGCCAGATTCGTATATTATTTTCGGTACTACTAATATTCCCATCTCCAAAAGTATTGAAATTCTCAATGTCTCACTTACCAATGCCCTCAGCTGGACCTCTCATGTTAGATCACTTGCTAAAACTCTCTCAAAGAAACTTGGACTAATAAATAGAGTCCATAACTTCTTCACTGACAAGCAGTTAGCTGTAATTTATAAGAGTCATGTGCGCTTGCAGCTTGAATATTGCTCACCCTTGTGGAATGGATGTGGAGAGGTTGCATTAAAACAATTAGACAAAATTCAGAGCAGGGCTGTTAAAATTATTAACAACCCTGCCATTACAAATAAACTACCTCCCCTACAAGTAAGAAACAACGGTCATCTAACGCTTGACGAAACAACTCTGCTTACCACTCTACTAGCACTCAACAGGACAACTTATGTTGGTTCCATGCCCGTTTCGGCCCCAGCACCCATAACTGTCGCTCCCTACACTTTTCAGGAAAACTCTAGCGCCAAGGGATGGTAGACACCGCCATCCCCTCGCCTTCACCCCATCACACAGACACCCCTGCCATGGCTATCACTCCTTGGCAGCACATCACCCTGCTGCACATCACAGACCACACTTCAAGACTTTGTTACCTTGCCGACACAGGAGCAACCATCAACATCGTTCTTCCACCTCCTCAACACAACTTCCAGCAACCTGCCTATGACCTCTTCGCAGCTAACTAATGGTGTGCTGACCCTCAACGTTGACCTTGGCCTGCCACATACCCTGACATGGCCCTTCATTGTTCCTGACATGTCTCAACCAATCCTTGGCTATGACTTCCTAGCCTACCACAAACTCATTTTTGAGCCGTCCAGTAACTGCCTCATTCATGTTCCCTCAAGACAGATCGTGGTCGGCAAGCCTGCCACAGGGATGGAGGTTACCTGACATTCACAGCCCAACAACTTCTCCTACCTCCTGCAGGATTTCTCTGAACTGTTCTCTCCATGCACATTGCCAGTCCACACCTCTGCTGGTATCTTTCACCACATCGAAACATCAGGAACCCCAGTTTTCTTCCAACCTCACTGTCTTCCTCCAGAATGACTCAATGCAGCTAGGGCAGAATTCTGCTCTCTCCTGCATCAAGGAATTATTCTACCCTTCAACAGCTCTTGGGCCTTTCCATTCCACATGGTCCCAAAATCTGCCCCCAGTGAGTAGAAAGCTTGCAGCAACTACAGAGCCCTAAACCGGAGTGCAAAACCTGACTGCTACCCCATCCTACACATCCATGATTTCCGACACAAGCTCTACTGTACAACAAGAAGATGTTCTCGAAAATCGACCTTGTGTGTGTCCTTCACCAGATTCCATTGGCACCTGAAGATGTCCAGAACTCTGCCATCACCACTTCTTTTGGACTCTTTGGATATGCCTACTTGAGTTTTGGGCTACACAATGCAGCTCAGACCTTCCAACGATTCATGGACCATATTCTCCATAACCTTGATTTCCTCACAGTATGCACTGATGACATACTGGGTGCCTCGCCGTCCACTGCTGGCCATTAGTATCACCTGCTGCTACTTCTCCAGTGCCTCCAGAACGTCTGTCTCAAGATTCATCCAGCCAAGTGTATCTTTGGTGCTGCATCACTTGACATCCTTGGCCACAGAATCCCTGCAGATGGCATCCACCTTCTCCCACAGAAGATCGAAGCCATTCAACAGTACCCTCAGCCTGATACAGCTAAGAAGCTTTGAGAATTCCTTGGTATTGTCAACTATTGCTGCTGCTAAATTGCACGAGCAGCTGACCAGCTTGCACCTCTCCACAACCTCCACAAAGGGCTTCCAAAGTCATCCCGCCAGCTGCTCACTTGGACCCAGGAAGCCCAGGCTGCTTTCACCACCGTTAAGGAACACATCTTGCTCCTCACTCTACTCGATTACCCTGCATTGAACACCACCATCACACTTACCTCGGATGCCTTGGCCACTGCTGTCAGCGTAGTCCTACAGCAAGAGATTGACAGCCAGCTATGTCTGTTGTTTTTTTTTCACAAACTCTCCAGTCCCCCCAGGTGAAGTACAGCACCTCTGATTGCAAACTACTGGCCATATAACTAGCTGTCAAGCATTTCCAACACTTCCTTGAGGGCTGCCAGTTCACCATCTATAAGGACCATAAGCCACTCATCCACGCCTACAAGTTCAGAGACGCACACACCCAGAGTCTCTGCCACATGGCCTTGATATCTGAATTCATCAGTGGCATACGGCACATCAGGGGCAAACACAGTGAAACTGCTGATGCTCTTTCCCACATCTCCATCATCATGCCTCAGATGTTCCTAGACCACAAGCTTCTCTCCTCAGTCCAGCAGGATGACAAAGACTTTGCCAAATATATGATTCACCCTCACGTCTTGGTCTTCAGGAGCTCCCCATTCCCGGGACAGACCTCAAGATCTGGTGTGATATTTCCTGTGGGTGGCCCAGACAGCTCTTCCCACGCACCCTTTGTCGCATCATGTTCAACCACATACATGGCTTAAGTCATCCAGGAGTATGGGCCTCCTAGTGTCTCCTCACTCAGCTTGTTGTCTGGCCTGACATCAAGGTAGATACTCGTACCTGGACTACTCAGTGTCTTGCCTGTCAGCCATCCAATGTCCATTGACACACCTGCTCCTCTGTCAATATGCTTCCCATCCCTGAAAGGTGCTTCAGGACCATCCACTTGGACATCGTGGGACCCCTTCCATCTTCCCAGGGTTACATTTACCTCTGCATTGACCACTTCACCAGATGGGCTGAGGCCATCCCAATGCCAGACACTACCACAGAGATCACTGCCCTGGTCTTTTTGTCTGGGTGGGTTTCTCAGTTTGATGCCCTGACTACGATTATCACTGGCCAGGGTGTGTAGTTTGAATCACGTCTCTGGAGAGAGCTGCTGCGATATTTAGGCACTTCCCGACACTGCACCATGGCCTACCACCCCGAGTCAAATGGCATGGTTGAACGCTTTCACCGCCAGCTGAAACAATCCATCAAGGCATAGCCTCACCCTTACTCCTGGGTGAACGTACTTCCCATGGTGCTCCTCGGCACCCATGCTTCACCCAAAGCAGACCTTGGCTGCAGTCCAGTGCACCTCACCCTTGGTGAACCACTCTGACTTCTTGGCAACCTTTCATTGGACTCAAGCCCTCTTCTCAGTCACCGTAACCTATTGCAGGCATTACAGCACAGTGACCTTCTTTAAAGCTATGGCTTCCCGTGAACCCTCAAACAACCAAAATGCCATACCACCAGCCCTCACCAATGCTGACTATGTTTTTATCAGACAGGGCAGCTACCATAACCCTCTCCAGTGCCCCTACGATGGTCCATTCCAAGTCATCTTCCTTTCAGTGAAGTTTATAACAATCAGCTGCTAGGGAAAACAGGACACTGTGAGCATCCACTGCATGAAGCTAGCGACCATGCCTCCTGATGAACCACCAAGTGCTGCACCACCACCCCAACAGGAGCCTCCAACACCCAGCACATCACCATCATCACCACGACCACCATCATGCACACCTCACCAGATAATAACACCCATGTCAGCACCCACACCTCTATTCTTGCTCCACGGGTATTTTCTCCCAATTGTGCCGTGGATGCTACCCTCGGATACACAACCCATAGTGGCCACACCATACTCATTCCAGGGTGCTATATCTCACACATCAAAGCGAGCTATCTTCACACAGTGCCCAGGAGGGAAGGGAAGTACTGTAGTGACCACCACCAGCATGTACTAGAACTTCCTTTGGCGGTCCTGGAGACAACATACATGTGCTCCAGGCAATAATGGTACAGGGGACCCCTGGCCAGTGTGCCCTTCTTTCCTGCAGGAGCAGAACGGGTGACTGTGCAGCCATTCCAGCAGTGTCAGACCAGGGTGAGCATCAACAACAGCTCACCAGTGCCTGGTCCAGCGTTTTCACTAGCACCAGGTCCAGCTAGCTCAACTGCACCAGCTCCAGCTAGCTCACCAGCACCAGTTCCAACTCCAGTCTCCTCAGCAGCACTACCCCCAATTTCTCCAGCAATATCTCACCAGCACCACTGGGAGCCATCATCACTACAGCAGCTGACTAACCCATATACACCGCACCTGCTGTAATCTTACGATAAACTGCTGTCACGTCCAATAAGTTTCCTTTCTCCCATCGCTGAGTGTGTTTGCACCTTGGTCTCTGTGTCACTGTGGTAAAAGGGAATAAGACAACCAGTGAATAGGGTACCACCTCTCTCTCTCTCTATCTATCTATCTCTCGAGTTTCCTTTCTCCCATCTCTGAGTGTGTTTGTGTTGTTGCGTCCACGTCCCCCACTGCCACAGGCTCCAACAGCAGTAGTACAGTACAGGAAGGACGTTGCCCAGTAAGTTGTTCTTCCTATGGTCGGCCTTTAGGTGTGCAGTACACAAGATCAGCTGAGGCGAAAATAAGCACTGCCTCCTTAAAGTTCATTATCTTTATTTTCCAAGTAATTCCACTTAATGCTTTCCAACTTCACTCTACTGTTCTCACAAACACTGGCGCTATACAAACTTTACTAACTGCTATTACACTTAATGCATGACAACACTTTACAGTTATTACACTTAATACTTGACACTTCACTGTTTTCTCAAGTACCAATGATAAACAAAACTTCAGTAGCCCATCACTGTTTGCCACTGTTTTCACAAGTACCAAAAATAATCTTCACTGACATTAATTACACTTAATGCTTGCCAGCAACTCTTCACAAACCTAACACCACTGCACTGATACCGCACTACATTCAAACCGACTGCACTTCACTCAGACTGAACTGAAGCCCGACTGAACTCCAAACCAACTGACTAACTTACTAATCTCTTCCCCATCCTAATTATCGGCTTGCATTGTTCTAAACTGATCTACATTCCACGAGAACAACAGTTGCCAGTTCGAAGACAACCAAAACACAGGCCTACCACAGTTTTCTTACATTACAAAACACTCTAAATCATTTACCACACGAACTTAAATTACATAATATAACAAGCAATCACTTAAATAAAATATTATAAAGAAAAAGAGCAGAAAAATTAATGCATAACTTACGAAATAACTAAGCTCACAAACAGCAGGCAAACTGGCAACTCTGATGCCTCGTATCGGAACTTATGGTACGAGCAACGTCTCGAAGGTAAAAGACTACCCATCTGGCAAAAATCCCTTCATAACACTACCCCCTCCCTAGTTCTTTGTCGTCCCGACAAAGCTACACAATATACACAAACATAAGCCTTAATCTTAATGGAACATCTAACTATGCACAAAATAATCCTTCAACTTATCAGGTCTTCTTCTACACCGCTTCTGACGATGTCCTTGCTCCTCCACACAGTCCACTCCTCCAGGAAGGTCTTGGCCCTCTTCTTGATTTGCCTCTTCTCTTAGGGAACTGTCACCATCCTCTTGCACTTCAGCTCCTTGGTCCTCCTCAACCTCCTCAGCTGCGAGTGAGCACAATTCCTTGGAGACGTCCCAGGTGTACTGTCCCGGCTGCCACAGATGGTTCAGGTGTACCACCTTTGGGCGAGATTTCCTGCCTCCCCGAATCCGATACATTACGTCTGATAGGTGGTTCAACGCAGTGTAAGGCCCGTCCCATGGGCTCTGCAGCTTCAGTGACTGTCCCTTCTTACGTTGAGGATTGTATAACCAAACTTGGTCACCATCACTGAAGCCCACCTCACTTGCCTTGGCATCATACTTGCACTTCATCATCTCTCCTGAAAACTTGAGGGCTCCTCGCACTTGATGATGTACCTCATCTAGCTTTTCCTGAAGGTGATTCACATAGCCGGTGGTGTCTGTAGGCAGCTCTTCACCAGGTGGTCTTCCCATCAACAAGTCAACTGGTAAGCGCAACTCGTGGCCCAATATCAGTTTTGAAGGAGTGTAGCCGGTAGACTCATGGAATGCAGACCGATATGCCATCAGCAAAGCAGGTAATTTCTGGTCCCAGTCTGTTTGTCCATCAAAGCAGTACTTGGCCAGTTCTTGTCCAAGGGTCCAGTTGAATTTCTCCACCATCCCATCTGACTGTGGTCTTAGGGGGGTCGTCCTGGTTTTCTTGATCCCCAATTACTTGCAGCACTCACGGAACACAGCAGACTCGAAGTTTCTTCCTTGGTCTGAATGTAGCTCTTGTGGCATCCCAAAATGACAGAAAAACTGATCAACCAACACCTGAGCAAGAGTCACAGCCTCCTGATCAGGGATAGCATAGGCCTCTGGCCACTTTGTGAGGTAGTCCATGGCGACACATATATACCGATTTCCTCTCTCAGTGAATGGCAAAGGTCCAGCAATGTCCACTGCAACTCTTTCCATCGGTGCACCGACTTGGTACAGCTGGAGAGGGGTGCAACCAAGTTTCTTGGGTCCCTTCTTGGCACAGCACACATCACAGGCCCAACACCACTCTTCAACATCCTGAAGCATACCAACCCAGTAGAACTTCTGTTGCAGCTGGCTTAGAGTTTTCTTCACTCCCAGGTGCCCACTAGTGATCTGGTTATGGGACTCATCCAAGATCTCTGACCTCATCTTCTTCAGAACCACCAGTTGCCAATAATTGCTGGGGCCATCGGGTGTCTCCCACTGATGTTCCAGTAGTCCATTGTTCAAACAAAGAAGGTCCCACTGACTCCAGTAGTTCTTGGTCGCAGGGCTTAACCTGGAAGCTTCTTCCCAAGATGGTCACTCTGTATTCCACTGCAGCCACTCTAGCACTGGTTGTAAATCTGCATCCTCTTCCAGTCTTCATCTGACGCTGGCCCTGTCACTGCAGTACAGCTGCATTTCTTCCTATGATTCCCATCCCTATTACACTCCTTGCTGTCTGGTCCTCTGTCTTCTCGCACACTATTCATCAAGGCTCTCCTGCATTTCTTCAGTGGTGGTTCTTCTGCAGCCCTCTTCTTATTATCCCGACCATTCTGATCCGCAAGTAACTCAAACTGTGCACGGTAAGCTTCCCAAGATATCTACCATCAAATTCTTGAGGTTTCTTCTTAACTGGATCCCCATTATAGCCATCCACTTCACTGGTTTGGGGCCTAGAAACTGAGGCATCATAATTATGTCCAGGACTTGAACATCTAACTTTCTGATAATTCAATCCTGCAATGCCATCTTCAGATGCCTGGGATCCACCAACATTCACCATACACTGTTCTCTCATTTCATATGCTCTCTGTACACTAACCTGAGGCTCAGCAGTGCAATGTGTCTCTACAGCCTCCATATTCTCACTAATTATCTTCTCATGATCGACTAAATGCTTCAACTGGCCATCTACATGCTGTCTGCATTCTATCACAAGTCCCTCACTAATCTTTATCTGATTGTGTACATGCTGTTTGCACTCCATCACTGTTTCAGCACTAACTGTCTTCAGCTGTTCGTCTACTCGTACATGCTGTTTATACTCGGTCACATTATTGCTTACCTCATACTTCTGCTGTCGTAGCTCAGTGTAAACCTCCTCCTTCAATTGTTCCTGTTCTTCCTTCATTTCCTCCATGAAAACATCTATCTGTCCTTGCATTCTCAGCTGTAATTCCCTCTGTTGCTCCTGTAGTGCCTCCTGAAGCTGTTCATATCTTTCTTTCTGTTCTTCATTCTGTGCCTGCAATTGTTCTTTGATTTCTTTCGTCTGTGCCTGTAATTGTTCTTCGAACTTTTCCTGTTCTTCGTCCTGTGCTTGTAGTTGTTCTTTGATTTCGTTTCTGAGCCTTTTCTGTTCTTCACTTTGTGCTTGTAATTGTTCTTTGTGTTCTTCACGTTGTGTCTGTAATAGCTTCAAGAATGTCGCCAGGGAAATTTCCTCCTACTGCCCAGCTCGAGACCTTGTTTTCAAACCTTCCGCTTCCATGTCGAAGGTTAGACTCACTGCAGCCCTAAATAATCCCACTCCCGACACCAGTGTCACGTCCTCGTCCCCCAATGCCACAGGCTCCAAATGCTACTGTACAGTACATGAAGTATGTTGCCCAGTGAGTTGTTCTTCCTATGGTCAGCCTTTAGGTGTGCAGTATACAGGATCAGCTGAGGCGAAAATGAGCACTGTCTCCTTAAAGTTCACTATATTTTCCAAGTTTTTCCACTTAATACTTTCCAACTTCACTCACTGTTCTCACAAGCACTGGAGCTATACAAACTTTGCTGACTGCTATTACACTTAATGCTTGACAACACTTTACAGTTATTACACTTAATACTTGACACTTCACTGTTTTCTCAGGTAGCAGTAATATACAAAACTTCAATAACCAGTCACTGTTTGCTACTGTTTTCACAAGTACCAAAAATAATCTTCATTGACAGTAATTACACTTAATGCTTGCCAGCAACTCTTCGCAAACTTTCCTAACAGCACTGCACTGATACTACATTACACTCAAACCGACTGCATTTCACTCAGATTGAACTGAAACCCGACTGAACTCCAAACCAACTGACTAATTTACTACTCTCTTCCCCATCCTTATATAGGCTTGCATTGTTCTAAACTGATCTACATTCCACGAGAACAACAGTTGCCAATTCGGACACAATCAAAACATAGGCCTACCACAGTTTTCTTACATTACAAAACACTGTAAATCATTTACCATACGAACTTAAATTACATAATTTAACAAGCAATCACTTAAATAAAATATTATAAAGATAAAGATCAGAAAAATTAATGCATAACTTACGAAATAACTACACTCACACACAGCAGGCTAACTGGCAACTCTGATGACTCGTACCAGAACTTACGGTACGAGAAATGTCTTGAAGGTACGAGACTACCTAACTGGCAAATCTCCCTTCATAACAGTATCTTGGTATCTTGGTTTCTGAGTCACTGTGATAAGAGGGAATAAGACAACCAGTGAATAGAGTACCACCTCTCTCTCTCTCTCTCTCTTTCTCTTTCTCTCTCTCTCTCTCTCTTATTATCCATCTCTCTTCTCTCAGCTGAACGTTACATATCACAATCGTATGACGAGATTAACGTCTCTATCCTCCTCCCACCATTCTCATATCAGCATCGTTCTCTTCACTAGCACGTATCCAGTCTGGCTGTTATGAGCATTGTCTTCATGCCTTCTCTACTATATATATATGTGTACATCATAATGCTTAAAAATATGAGTTACAAATGCATTAACTTCCTTCCTGGCACATGCCGTTTAATCCCCTTCCATTATTGTTCTCCCTGGCACTCAATAACAACCCAGAGCCTCAGAGTCACCAGGGGGGGACCATAAATGCCCCCACCATCCGCCTCTCTCTCGGTGACGACTCTTTGAGCTGCCTGGATTCACTGTCTGACTCACTTCTTCATTTCTGCAACATTCGCGGCCTTTCCTCTAACTTTCTGTCTCTCGAACACGACCTCTCCTTCTCTAAACCTCACCTCCTCTTCATTACTGAGACTCAGCTGTCTGAGGCAACTGACAGCAAACCCTTTTCTGTATCCTCCAACTTTCTCTATACTCATTTCAAAGCCAAAGGTGAATGTTGTGTATATATATGCAATGACCTATTTTGCTCTCGTGTTCCTGAACTTGATTCTTCTGAATTCTCTATTCTCTGCCTTCGTCTCTCCTGTCATACTCTGACTAAATATATCTGCTTTCTTTACTTCTCTCCTGATTCTGCTGGCTATCAAAAATTCTTCGACTATCTTACTTCTACGATGGAACACATTCTATCCATTTTTCCTTTCTCTGAAATCTCCATTCTAGGAGATTTCAATGTTCACCACCACCTTTGGCTCTCCTCTCCTTTCACTGATCCACCGGGTGAACAAGCCTTCATCTTTTCTATCCTAAATGACCTAGAGCAGCTTGTACAGCACCCTACCCGTATCCCTGACCGCCTTGGAGAGAGCTCCAACATACTTGACCTCTTCCTTAAACTAATCCTTCTGCTTACACTGTTTACCTTTTCTCTTTGTTGGGCTCCTCCGATCATAACCGTGTTGCCTTAACCTGTCCTATCGCTCCAGTATGGCCTGTGGACCCTCCAAAGAAACATCGTCTGTGGCACTTTGGAGCTGCGGATTGGGAGGCCCTCAGGCAGTACTTCTTTGATCTTCTCTGGAATGATTATTGCTTCCATGGCCGGGAGCAATCTGAGTGTGCCTTGCGCATTACAGAGGTTATTCTCTCGGGCATACATTCCTTTCTCATATCCTTTGATTAATACAAGAAAGCCTTGGTTTAACCACGTTTGTTCTAATGCTGTCTGCAACAAGGAGAAGGCCTATAAAAGGTACTAGAGCAAACCCACCCCTGAATCACATCTTTTTTATGTTTCTGCCCGGAATCGTGCTAAGTCTGTTCTTTGCTTTGCTAAAAATAATTTCATCTGTACTAAATGCCCTCAACTCTCCAACTCGAATTCTTCCTGCTTCTTCAGGCACCTTGCCAAAAACCTTTCTAACAACTTTGCCTCATCATCCTTCCCTTCTCTTTTCTACTCTTATGGCTCTGTAGTTATTTCTTCTACTGATAAAGCATATCTGTTTGCTCAGACTTTCATCTCCAATTCCACCTTAGACGATTCTGGTACTGTTCCTCCATCACTTCCCCCCTTTGACTTCCTCATGACTGATTAAAATTTCGTCAGCTGATGTATTTTCTGCCATCATTGACCTCAGTACTAACAAGGCAGATGGGCCTGTTGGAGTCCCTCCTGTTGTCCTCAAGAACTGTGCTTCTGTACTTACACCCTGCCTTTGTCTTTCAACTTGTACCTTTCCTTCTTGCTGGAAGTTTGCTCTCATTCAGCCAGTCCCAAAGAAGGGTGACCATTCCCAACCCTCTAACTATCGTCCAATTGCTTTAACATCCTGTGTTTCAAAAGTTTTCTAGTCTATTCTTAACAGAAAAATGTTAAAACATCTTTCTTATCACAACCTTCTTTCTGATCGTCAGTATGGGTTCTGTCAGGGACACTCCACTGGCGATCTTCTCACCTACCTTTCAGACTCCTGGTCATCCTCCTTTCTGGACTTTGGCAAAAGCTTTGCCATTGCACTTGACATCTCAAAGGCTTTCGATCGAGTCTGGCATAAATCTTTAATTTCCAAACTGCCCTCTTACGGTTTCTATCCTTCTATCTGAGCCTTCATCTCTAGCTTCCTTTCTGGTCATTCTATAGCTATTGTTGTAGATGGCCATCTTTCTTCCCCTAGATCTATCAACAGTGGTGTTCCTCAGGGCTCTGTCCTATCGCCAACTCTCTTCCTTTAATTCATCAATGATCTTCTAAGCCGTACATCTAGTCCTATCCACTCGAATGGTGATGATTCCACCCTTCACCTTTCCATTCGGTTCCCGCAATGTCCATCTCAGCAGGTACTTCAAGAAACAAGGGATGAGGCTATGGCACACCTAATGTCTGACAGCTCGTATCTCTGACTGGGGTAAAAATAATCTTGTTGTTTTTAATGCATCAAAGACTCAGTTTTTACACCTATCAGCCCGTCAAAATCTTCCACAGGAGTAGCCACTAATGTTTAATATTATCCAGCTCAATCCTGCATCATCCTTGAACTTGTGTGGGGTTCCGTTCACACGGTACTTATCTTGGAAAGATCATATTGTATCTCTTGTAAAATCTGCTTCCAAGAGATTAGGTGTGCTAAGCCAACTCCATGCCGTCGTTACCCCCGCACAGTTGTTGACTTTATACACGGGTTTTCTTCGCCCCTGTTTAGAGTACAACTCTCATGCATGGGAAGACTCCCCACATACAGCTCGTCTCAATAGGTTGGAGTCAAAGGCAATTCGTCTCATCAACTCTCCTCCTCTTACTGGCTCCCTTCAACCTCTGTCTCTTTGCCACACTGTTGCCTTCTTATCTCTTTTCTATCGCTACTTCAATGGTCACTGGTCCTCTGAACTGTCTGCTTGCATCCCTCCACCTCTACGACGGGTGCGTAGCACCCGTCTAGCAGCAAACTCTCATCCCTTTTCTGTCCAACTCTCTAATACGAAAGTTAACGGTTACTCCCAGTCCTTCATTTATGCAGCAGGTCATCTCTGGAACTGTCCCCCTGTGTCTGTATTTCCTACGTCCTATGATCTCCAGTCTTTCAAACGCAGTGTGTCCAGGCATCTCGAAATGAATGGATCTTGAATTTGGCTCTCTTTTGTATTTTTTTTATTTTCTTGGAAGGAACGTTCATGCAGGCTCAGCCTGTGGTTTCTTCCTCCTCGCAATATATATATATATATATATATATATATATATATATATATATATATATATATATATATTTCATTTACAGGACTGGTGACAAATCTCCCATTCATGTTATTCATCATAGTCACTCTGTAACTCCTAGGCATTTATCCTCCTACTTCGTTTAACTAATCCCAGAACATGTCGAAAGTCACATAATAATAATAATAATAATAATAATAATAATAATAATAATGACTTGAAATTACAGTAATAATGAGTATACTAATAATAATATTAATAACCACCATCAGCATCAGTGTGAAAACAGTAAATTATTTTAGAGGTATGGTCAAGGCCCTAATTTAACCCCCCCCCCCTCTCTCTCTCTCTCTCTCTCTCTCTCTCTCTCTCTCTCTCTCTCTCAGGTGATGTGTGTGTGTGTGTGTGTGTGTGTGTGTGTGTGTGTGTGTGTGTGTGTGTGTGTGTGTGTAATAATGATAATCATAAATGATCAAACACTTGATCCAGTCCGACAACAAGGCAATAACACTGCTCAGTACCAAGGTTTTTAGTCGATCGAATAGAATCGTCTTGAAGCAGCATGAACACAAACTATCGTCGCCCTGAAGGGTTTATTTAGTTAACCTCGGTGGCATATATGCATATACAAAACAGCAGCATTGTTTGTATTTTTGTTTGTTTGTCCTTCAGTTACACCCAAACCTAGGGCCAGAGACCCCTAGACCCATACATATTCTGAATCAGGGTGACCCACGGATGATTTTAGTGGGGTCAAATTTCAGATCTGTCATTTGAGGTCGCCGTTAGTATTCGCCTTTTTGGCCCGGGCAACGCCGGCTACCCCTGTAGCCCAATTTTTGGCATGGAGACTCACATGACCTCCAGTTTGGATATAGGTTCTGTGAGATTTAGCTCCGAGGGTATTTGATGTCACCGGTCGGAGTTCATTTGAGATCACCAGTAATAGTAAACAAATGCTCACCAATACAGTGCGTTAGTCTGCGAAAGCTGAAAGAGAAAGTTCCTGGACCTCTTTTAATCACTCTTCAAAAGCATAAGAGGTACTTCGTCTTTCTCGAGTAGAAAGAAAGACTGAACTAGAACAAGATTAGAGTGTTCGTCTTTTTGGCCTGGGCAACGTCGGATACCCCTGGTGGTATTTTATATTTGTCGTGTACCTTCAGACAGTTATATCCAGCTTGAGATGTTCTTAGAACTGGAGGAGTTATATAGTTTTCATTAATCAGTTCAGTACGAGTGGTCTTTAATAAACCGTAAAGTGGTGGGGAGGGCGCAAGAATTAACCTCAAAGAGCCGTCACCGGAATGAAAGGAATGACCATAGAACAACCACAACGACTTCCCACATCACATTCAGTGGCTGACCTGAAAATCTCCTCTACTGTCATACCAGTCTCACACTTACGACACCAACCACAATTGTCATAAGGACTTTGTAGTTACTTGTAGAGAAGTTATATATATATTAGACTTATGGACGAGCGGTTGTTATACTTGAGTAGCTTCGTAAGTAGCTAATCTTCTTTCCCATTTGTCATGTAGTGACAGGAGAGGTAAAGAATAGTATGGGACTATTTTTATTTTGTCTTGGAAATATTAACAAGTCTCTCACATGGAACGAATATAAGTCCCGGGTAGCTACCTCCCTGTCTCGCTATCTGTCTCTCTCTCTCTCTCAAATCGCTAAGCTCTTCTTCCGTGACCTGTCTCTAGGGTCGCTTGTCTCCTTCTAAACTCTCTTTTCTAAAATCTGGTGTAGCAGGGGTGTGTCACTTGTGTTCCTCATGGATGGAAAGCTTAAGGAGCCTGTGTGTGAGTATGTGTGTATATGTGTGTGCATGGTTACCAGATCTTTGTTCACGAGAGGACTGCTGACAGCTAACTGCATCATCTCCTTACTGGCCACTGTCGTCAGCTTTCCTCAGTGTTAAGAGTGTGTAAGCATGTTTAGCACTGCTCGATTCTCGCAGACACAACACCTTCTCATCAACTGACTTCCTGCTTCTATCTATCTATTTATCTATCTATCTATTATGTAGTCCTATACAATTACAGCCAAATCAAACAAACTTACAACCACACCAACCGCACTTACAACCGACCAGCCACTCTTACAGGCACACCAACAACACTTACAATACCAACCACACTTACAACTTCACCACCCACATTTACACCCACACCAACCACACTTACACCCACACCAACCATTCTTACACCCACACCTACCACACTTTCACTCATACCAACCACACTTACTCCCACAAAAACCTCACTCACATCCTAATCAACCACACTTACATCCACAACAACCACACCCACCATACTGTACTTATTTCCACACTAACCACACTTAGTCACATTTACAACACCAACTACACTTACACCCACACCAACCACACTTATAACCAACCCAGACACATTTACACCCACACCAACCACACTTACAACCAAACCAACCACACTTACAACCACACCAAACTACCCACACTTAGCTACACCCACAACAACCACACCCACCATAATTACTCTCACAGCAACCACACTTACAGTCACACAACACCAACCACACTTACAATCACACAACACCAACCACACTTACAATCACACAACACCAACCACACTTACACCCACACCAACTACACTTACAACCAATCCAACCACACTTACAACCACACCAACCACACTTACAACCAAACTAACCACACTTACAACCACATCATACCAACCAAACTTACATCCACACCAACCACACTTACAACCACACCAAACCAACCACAATTACACCCACACCAATAACACTTCCACCTACACCAACCACACTTACACTCACACCAAGAACACTTCCACCCACACCAACCATACTTCCACCCACACCAACCACACTTACACCCACAACAACCACACCCACCATACTTACTTTTACGCCAACCAACCTTACAGTCACACATCAACACCAACCACACTTAAACCCACACCAACTACACGGCAACACCACCCACGCTTACATGAATACCAACCACACAAACATCCACACCAACCACACTTACCCCCACACCAAATCAATCACACTTCCACCCACACCAACAACACTTCCACCCACACCAACCATACTCATACCCACAACACCCACACTTTCAACCACACCAGGCACCAGCCACACTTGCAACCATACCAACCACATTTACAGCCACACCACCACACTTACAGCCACACCAACCACACTTACAGCCACACCAACCACACTTACAGCCACACCAACCACACATACAGCCAAACCAGCAACACTTACAAACACATCAGGCACACTTACAATAGAGCCACATCAAACCCACTTTCAACCACACAGGCTACACTTACAACCACACCTTCCACACTGGTCACACTGAAAGCCACACCAAACACATTGGCAACACCACATTTGCAACCAAATCAGTCACACTTACAACCACACCGGCCACACTTACAACCACATCAACCACACTTACAACCACACCAAACGCACTGGCAACACCAAACACATTTGCAACCACATCGACCACACTGACAACCACATCAACTGCACTTACAGCCACAACGGCCACGCTTAAAACCACATCAACCACATCTGCAACCAAACCAACCACACTTGCAACCACACTGACCACACTTAAACTACATCAGTCACACGTACCTGCAACCATACCAACCACAATTGAAGTCACACCAAGCACACTTACAATCACACCAAACACACTTACAGCCACACCACCCACACTTTCAACCCCATCAACCACACTTACAGCCACACCAGCCACACCTAAGATCACACCAACGACACGTAAGACCACACCAACCACACTTTCAACCACAGCAACCATTCATTCAGCCACACCAGCCACACTTTCAGTCACACCAGCTGCACTTACAACCAAGTCAACCACATTTACAACCACACTGACTACATTTACAATTACACCAACCACGCTTGAAACCACACCACCAAGAACACTTACAACCACACCAACCACACTTACAGCCATACTAACGACACTTACAACCACACTGGCTACACTTATAATCACACCAGCCACATTTACAACCACACCAACCAAACTTACAACCACATAAACCACATTACAGCTACCACATCCATACTTACAATCACACCGTCCACACTTACAGCTACATCAACCACACCACAGCCACACCAACTACGCATATAACCGTACCCACCACATTTACAACCACACTATCCACACTCACAACCACACCAACCACATTTACAGCCACACCAACTACACATACAGTCATACCAACCTAACTTAAAACCACATCAGCCACATTTACAACCACACCAACCACATTTACAGACACACTTACAACCACACCAACCACACTTACAGTCACACCAACCACTTACAACCACATCGACTATACTTAAAACCACACTGATCACTCTTCAAACCACACCAACCATACTTACATCCAGACTTACAACCACACCAACCACACTTACAACACACCGACTACACTTATAACCATATCGATTACACTTCAAACCACACCAATCACACTTACAACCACACTTACTCACAACCACGCCAGCCACACTTACAATCACACCGACCACGCATACTGACAACCAGACCAACCACACCAGCCACACTTACAGCTTACAGCCACACTTACAACCATAGCAACAACACTTACAACCACACAACCACATTTGCAGCCAAGCCGACCACACTTAAACAGCACCAACCCCACTTAAAACCACACCAGCTACACTAACAGTCATGCTAAACACACTTACAACCACCCCATCCACACTTAAAACCACACCAGCTACACTAACAGTCATCCTAAACACACTTACAACCACCCCATCCACACTTACCATCCCACCAACCAACATTCAACCACGTCGACCACACTTTCAACCATACCAACTTCAAATACAACCCACATTAACCTCACTTACAACACACCGACTACACTTAAAACTTATCTACGCTTACCTCTGTTCTGTCGCTACTTCAATGGTCACTGCTTCTCTGAACGGTCTGCTTGCATCCCTCCACCTATACGACGGGTGCGTAGCACCCGTCTAGCAACAAACTCTCATCCCTTTTCTGTCCAACTCTTTAATGCCAGAGTTAACCATTACTCCCAGTCCTTCATTTATGCAAAAGGTCAACTCTGGAACTGTCTCCCTCTGTCTGTATTTCCTACTTCCTGCGCTCTCCAGTCTTTCAAACGCAGTGTGTCCAGGCATCTCGAAATGAACGGATCTTGAATTTGATTTTCTTTCGTATTGTTTTTTTTTTTTCCTTGGAAGGAACGATTTGCAGGCTCCTGGCCTTCGGTTACTTCTTCCTTTCATTAAAAGAAAAAAAAAAAAAACCAGACCAACTACACTTACAACCACATCTGCCACATTTACTTCGTACAACAACAACAACAACCATATTCACAACCACACCAACCACTCTTACAACCACACCAGTGACACCTAAGACCACACCTACCACACTTACAACCACATCAGACACGCTTAAGACATCACCAATTAAACTTACAACCACACCACCCGCAATTAGGACCACTCCAGCCACACTTAAGACCACACCAACCACACTTACACAACACCAGTCACGCTTACTTGCAGCTACACCATGCACACTTACATCCACACCACCCACATTTACAGTCATACCAGGTACACCTACAACCACACTATCCTCACCTAAAACCATACCCACCACAGTTAAAACCACACCAGTCACACTTAAAACCACACTATCTACACTTACAATTGCACCAACCAGACCTGCCGACTCCCTACCTTCTTTACCCTTGCACAGTGTTAATTTTATACACGGGTTTTATTTGCCCCTGTGTAGAGTACAACTTTCATGTGTGGGGAGGCTCCCTACATACAGCTTTTCTCAATAGAGTGGAGTCAGAAGCTTTTTGTCTCATTAACTCTCCTCCTCTTACTGGCTCCCTTCAACCTCTGTCTCTTCGCCACATTGTTGCATCTTTATCTCCTTTCTATCGCTACTTCAATGGTCACTGCTTCTCTGAACTGTGTGCTTGCATCCCTCCACCTCTACGACCAGAGCGTAGCACCCGTTTAATAACAAACTCTCATCCCTTTTCTGTCCATTTCTCTAATGCAAGAGTTAATTGTTACTTCCAGTCCTTCATTTATGTAACAGGTCAACTCTAGAACTGGTCTCCCTCTGCCTGTATTTCCTACTTCCTATGATCTCCAGTCTTTCAATCGCAGTATGCCCAGACATCTCGAAATGAATGGATCTTGTATTTGGCTCTCTGTTGTATTGTTTTTGTATTTTCTTGGAAGGAACGGTTTGCGGGCTCCTGGCCTTTGGTTCCTTCTTCCTTGAAAAAAAAAAAAACACGTATAATCACACAAACTACATTTACAGTTACATTAGTCACACAGCCTACAGCCACACCAGCCACACTTGTAACCACAACGACTAATTCAGATTGGTTCAGACGTGTATGGAGGCGTGTGCAGAATAAATCAGACCTTTCGATGGAATGGTTTTTGAGTTGTGCCAGTTTACGTCTGTTGCTAGGGAACATCCGTTCACTGCATGCGACGGCTCTGCAGGGGCGGTTACGTGCCTGGGTCTGATGGATCTGCATACCAGACTGTCCAGGGTTATTCAGCAGTAACAACAATAACAACAGCAATAACAACAATGTCTTCTAGGACTATGTTAGGTTTGGGGGGGACAGCCTGGGTGATGATGGATGGTGAGGCACGGTGGGGTAAGTATATCCCGTAGATAAGGGCAAATGGTCGAGGCAGCAGTTGTTTTGCCTGTCACTTTCTCAGAGCCTGAATGGTTAGGGTGGATGGACATGACTGAGCGGAATGGGCTGGGATGGTTGTGGGTAACTGCGCATGTTGGGGGAAGTGTATATTGTACATGTTGTGAAGTTGGATGTAGTAGGAAGAACAGTACGGTGTGGGGAAGCAGAATATGGGCGGGGCGAACAGGAAAGGAGGGGAGCAGGTTAAGACTGAGGTACAGAAGGGGCGGGGTGGGAGCAATACGCCCTGTGCAAGTGGACGTTGTAGGGTGGCCGATATGGGTGTTACTGTGGTTTAGCCCCTTAAGTCTTATAACATAAGTATCATCATCAGTATGAGTCAGTCAGCTGCAGGACAAATGCCTCTTCCATCCTTTCTCCACTCTGGCCGGTTGACCGTTAGCCTGTTCCATCCAGTCCTAGCGAATTTTCGAATTTCATCTCGCCATTTCGTCCCCCGTCTACCTCTCCTCTCACTTTACCTCTGCTGTCACTTAGTTACCCTGGTTGTCCATCTGCTATCGTTCTACAAAGAACGTGGCCCGCCCACATCCGTTTATCTTTTTTTTATTGTATTGATTATGTCCTCTGCTTTCGTGTCCCCATTTCCATGAAGCTGTCTTTTTATCTCTCCATGTGACCTTTAACATAATCTTTTCTATTCCTTTCTGAGCACTCCTTAGTTTACTTTCCAGAGATTTTGTTAAACTCCACGTTTCTGATTCATAAGTTAAAGCAGGAGGGACACACTGATTATATAACCTTCTCTTTTGGCTTAATGGTAATTGGTTATCCTTCTTGTACAGTATTTACTTAATTTGCCAAAAGCCATCCATCCCATTCCCATTCTTCACTTGATTTCGTTGCCATGGATTCGGTCTGCCTGGACTGCCTGTCCCTTTGTATGTGCATCTCTCAATATATTCAAATTCTTCATCTTTTCTTCTTCCTGGAGAAGCACAAACGTCTCTGTTAGAACATAACCATTGTGTTCTTCATATTCTTTACCAAGTCTACCTTTAGACTCTTCCCGTCCAGGCCACCCATCATTTATTGTAGTTCCTCTCCCGATTCACTGGAGAGGACTATGTCGTCTGCAAATCCAAGACTGTTCAATCGCTCACCATTTATGCTTATTCCTTTGTCGTACTAATCTAAATATCTGCAAACGTCCTTCTTGGCATGAAGTGTAATAACTTGGGAGAAACTGCGTCTCCTTGTCTAGTACTTTTCTTTGTATGTATTTTCTTGTTATCCTTATGGAGTTTGATGGTGGCCAGTAGCATGTTATTTTATTCAGGCTGTCTCGGGACAACATTGTTCACTTTATGATAAAGTCCTCGAAATGAAAGGGTTACATATACATCCGAAACTCCCCCATTCTGTAAGTGAGCGGTCTTCTTAGTTGAAAACAAAAAAAAATCTTTTGGAATCAGCGAGAATAAAATGTAAAACATCATCATAGTGAAGGTGTTACTAAGAATATTAAGGAAAAGAAAGTAAACCCATGCTGTTCTTGTATACCTGAGGGGCTGTATTCATAAAGGATCTTCTTAGCCTCTTTCTGCGATAATCAAGTCTCCATAGCAATATATTGTGATCAGGAATAAAATTGTTTCCTCGTTATCTTCACTTTCATATGCACTGTAGTTTGGTTATAATGTGATCTGTAGCTGTGCGAGTTAAGGTGAAAATAAAATGAAGCAATCATTAACCCAAGATTAAGAGATTTTATGAAATTGGCCCCAGACGTTTCATCAAAAGAAATTAATAAACATGAAACATTAATACACTCGAGCGACAGACAGACAGATGGGTAAATGTGGAGACAGAAGGAGAGATAGATGAAAAGACAAGGTAGATGGATGGATGAAGGACAGGTAGAGAGGACTGATTAATTGGGAGGTAAACATTGTGGTGATCTCTGGCCTTCGACTTGTTGGCTCTGAGGGAGGTAGGCAGGAAGGAAGGAGGGAGGTAAATAGAGAGGGAGGAGGAGGAGGAGGAGGAGGAAGTGATGAAAGAAAGAAGGAAGGTAAATGGTGGTAAAAATGCCAGTATTTGGATGAGGGAGAGGAGGAGAATGAGGAGAAAGAAGAGAAAGAAGAATAGGTGGAAATGAAAGGGAAAGAAAGGAGGGAAGGAGGGTGGTAAATACAGAGGAGGGAGAGGAGGAGGAGGAAGAGAAGGAGGAGGAGAAACGAGAGGTGCAGAGAAAGGGAGTAAGTGAGGAATGAAAGAATGAAAGCAAGGAGACAGATAGAAATACTTGTCGTACTAAAAGGAGCAGGAAGAGGAAAAGAATAATGATGATGAGGGTTTGGAAGAAAATGTGGAAGGAGATGGAAGACGAGGAGGAGGAGGAGGAGAAGGAGGAGGAGGAGGAGGAGGAGGAGGAGGAGGAGGAGGAGAAAAAGCAAGAATGAAGGAAAATGAAAGAGAGGGAGAGAAATACAGGGATAAAGAGGAAGAAAGAGGAGATGATGGAATAAGATGGATGGAAAAGAGAGAAAGGCGGGGGGTAGGGGGCAATGGAAGAGGAATTGGAGGAATGAGATAGTTTTAGAAAAGGAGTAAAAGGACTGAGGGTGAGAGAAGGAAGAAAATGAGGATGGAGGAAAAGACGTGAAGGGAGGAAGGAGGAAATGAGGGTGAGTAGGTGGATGTAAACAGAGAGGGAGAAGGTGATGAAGAAAAAGAACGGATGGATAGATAGAAACTGAGAGAGAGAGAGAGAGAGAGAGAGAGAGAGAGAGAGAGAGAGAGAGAGAGAGAGAGAGAGAGAGGTATGTACGAGGCAAAAAGAGGCACTGGAAGGGGGAAAACTGCAGGGTGAGAGGGAGAAAGGTAGAAGTGAAGGGAGGGAGGGGGGGGAGAGGAAGGCATGGAAGGAGGGAAGGAGGAGCTGTGGTGGAAGGGAAGGAGGGACGTAAGCAGAGTCACGGAGCTGATGGGAGGTAAGTAGGTAAGGAGAGAGAGGTACACATGAAAGGAGGGAGAAGAGGCACGGAGGAAGTTAGAGAGGGAGGCAGGGAGAGAAGAAAGAAAGGAGTAAAGGAAACAAGGAAAGAGAGAGATGATGAGCTAAGAGGTGTCAAGGAAGAAATGAGGGAGATGAAACTGAGGGTAGAGAGGGAAGGAGGAAAGGGAGAATACGGAAGTGAATGGAGGGGAGATAACGGTGGGAGGGGTGAAAGGAGGCAGACTGGAGAAAAGGGAAGCAAAGAGGTAGGGAGACCGAAGTGAAGGGAGTGAGAGAAGGAGAGAGCGAGGGAGTTAGAAGTGAAGGGAAGGAGGAAGGCAATGGAGAAGGGAAGAGAGGGGGAGAGTAAGGTGGAGGAAGGGAGGGACAAAAAGTGATGAGAGTGAAGGGACCGGTACACGTGAGAGAGAGAGAGAGAGAGAGAGAGAGAGAGAGAGAGAGAGAGAGAGACACACACACACACACACACACACACACACACACACACAGAAAGAAAGAAAGAGAGAGAGAGAGAGAGAGAGACAGAATGGTGTAAGGGAGGGAGCGAAGGGGGGAGGTGAGTGTAGGCAGCAATATCTGTGGCACGGAAGCTCAGTCATGCATGCAGTAGTGCTTGTACTCTTACTCACCCCCCCACACCCACCTCTCTCTCTCTCTCTCTCTCTCTCTCTCTCTCTCTCTCTCTCTTGTCTGTCTATTAGTCTATCTCTCAGTCTGTCTATCTATTTATCTACCTACCTGGCTTTGTGTGTGTGTGTGTGTGTGTGTGTGTGTGTGTGTGTGTGTGTGTGTGTGTTATTCATTTGCTATCGCATTTTTTTTTATCTCACTCTCTTACTTGAAGCCTGTATCATTTTTCTCCACCCTCTCACACCTCCCCAACCACTTCCTCTTTCTCTCACTTTCCAACCCACTTTGACCTTCTATCGCTGCATTTACACACCTTCCAGTCTTCATGATTTACACATTCTTATCTTTATTCCTTGCATTAACATTCACTCACTTTCAGCCTAACTCACTTTTACATCCAGGCTCACTCACTTTCACTGTCTTCGTCTCATGCCACTTTTTATTCGCTGTGATTCATGTTCTTACTCCGATTTGCCCTCTCTCTCTCTCTCTCTCTCTCTCTCTCTCTCTCACACACACACACACACAACACACACACACACACACACACACACACACACACACACACACACATATACAAAAGCACAAACACATACACACACACACACATACACATACACACATACATATACTATATATATATATATATATATATATATATATATATATATATATATATATATATATATATATATATATATATATTCATATCATTCATTCATCATCCAATCCTACTTTGCCCCATGAGAAGTGTAGGAGCCCGGGCCTAGACAAGTTGGTCCTGAAATTCAAGATGAGAGTGGCCAGCCTCACTCATCCCTGAGTGGCATTACGTGAGCAATAAACCCCAGCCAGCCTTCATCGGCTCAATCCGATTGGAGCACCGTAATTACCCACTAAACCACCAGGCGCCAAAATTGGATATACGGTTACCACCCAGCGTAGTAAATGGTTTCCTGATGTACAGGAAACCATTTCGCTTGTCACTCAGTGTAGAGTCATAGAAGGAAGAGAAAAGATTGAAGGAAAAGACAGAAGAGGGAGTATAAAGTCACCCGTAGGCGGAAGGACGAGGAAAGAATGAAGGAAAGAAAGACAGGAGAGAATGGAAGGAAAGAAGGATGGAGGAGAGGAAAGAGCAGACACCCAGGAGCAGCACTACATCGAGTGAGTGGGTGGTGGGCGTCCCCACCTACTATATATATATATATATATATATATATATATATATATATATATATATATATATATATATATATATATATAAGCGACCCCACTTTAAATAAGACCACGCAATGAAAATTCGCTTTAACGAAAATCGCGTTTTACTACCCTTTGCCCGCCTAACTAGCGCCAAAATTCTCTAACGATTTTTGTTACCGTGGGCAATTTTAAACCGAGCGCTCTCTGTCAGCCGATTCCACTATAGCACCACCAACGGAGAAAACGCGCACCATTCACTCCCGCCCTACCATCTAAAATCGTACAGTTACTGGACGTCGCCACCAACATGTTCAACAGCTGATTAACTCACTGATGTAAATGAGGTAATGTCATTCCCCATGTCAAACCTAAACAGCACTGTTAAATTTAAGAAAAGAAAAGTCAGTTAAAGTATTACTTATGTTTTTTATATAGGTTTTTTGTACGTTAAATCGTATATGTGGTAGTAGATTAAGGGTTGGAGATAAAATACACAAATGCTGATTCAAATTGAAAAAAAAAAAAGTTAATACGGTTGGATGGGGGAAAATCGAGGTCCTGGAACCAAACTTCATTTAACCCATGTTATAATGGGTTAACACAACGAAAGAATCGCTATGTGAACGTTTTTTCAGGAACGTAACCTGTTGGTAAAGCGGGGCCTCTTGCACACACACACACGCACACACACACACACACACACACACACACATATATATATATATATATATATATATATATATATATATGTATGTATATGCGGACAGAATTACGAGAGGGGGCTTGAAATTTCCTCTTACCCCTGACTAATTTATCGTGCGGCCACAAATGGCGTTGAGTGAAGCGTGTGCTCGCTTGGACTCCTTAAACTGCATGCCTTGGTGCTGATCCTTATTTTTTGTTTGTCTCGGGTTATTTTACTTATATTTAGCTTTATCTATAGTTTCTAAGAAAGATGCAAGTGTCAAAGGCGGTGTCAAGTGTGAACACCAATCTGTAAGATGCAGGTGTCAAAGGCGGTGTCAAGTGTGAACACCAATCTGTTTCAATAATCAAACCTCTTTGGTCGTGGTTGGTTGTCCGCCAAAGTACCGCAATGACCCAATTGCTCAATAACCCAATACAGCAATGCATGGGAATTAATGTTAATTGTTTCAGAGACCACTTTTTTTTTGCCTAATACCTGAATAATAATCCAGAAAAGATTGAAGTGGTTGGCTCAACAATATTTGCACCGATTCTACCACTCTCTATTGTAGGCCAGACGACCCCATGCCATTTTCTCCTGATTAGCTTTGTGAGCCAGCATTGCTATCAGTTATTTTGTCTCCATACGAAATTATCACAACTAACAATTCTTAATAATGAATTTCCGGCCTTGTGAATTCGACACGTAACATTTCTCGTTCTTTTAGTTAAGTTTGTCTTTATATACCATAATGCCATTTCTGTTTATTTTGAATTACTACCACAATCAAATCAAAAGCTTATTTCATCACTGGTATGTACTAAGGCATTTTATAAGTGAGTGTGGAGTGCATAAAGCGTTATTAACGCTTTGGGGTTGCTTGCATGTGGAAACGAGTCGCCGCGAGGCACGTCGTTACTATTTTAACCGATACGTAGCTGTCCATGACCTACCGCACTGGCCGCTGTATCTTCAATTATTTTCACTCTCCTCTATGGTGAGAATGGTGTAGTACCAGCTGTTTGAGGGTATTTAATACAGTAAAAAAAACAATATTTTGCTGAAAACAAAAACAAAAATGCAGGATAAGGTAGCATTGTTGAAAAAACTGGACCGTGGTGATCCTGTGAGCAAGTTGTGTGACACATTCGTTAACTGTTCATGATAAAGAAACAAGGGGAAAAATACTGAAATTCTGTGCAGACACTGATTCGAAGAAGGAAATGAACATTAGAAAAAAATAGGAAATATGGCAAGAATACTGAGCATGATCGAGTGATAGTGGAATGGTTTGGGCATGGGTCGGAGTGATGGAGAAGACTTCGTCAGGTAGCATGATAAGGAATCAGGCTCAGTTTTTCCACAGAGAACTTAAATTAGTACATGAAAGTGATTACGCTGAACGATAGTGAGTCAGAGATGTATTGCTGAATTATACGTGACCTCCATTAATCCCTAGTCAATTATTATATGTGACATATGTAACCGCAGGTAGTTCAGCAAAATGGTTAGTCTCACACACACACACAACACACACACACACACACACACACACACACACACATATACTGGAAGCAAGGGTGCTGGAAAATCAGTATTGTACCCACACACACACATACTGTACACATACACACATACATATACTATATACATATATATATATATATATATATATATATATATATATATATATATATATATATATATATATATATATATATATATATATATTCAATCATTCATTCATCATCCAATCCTACTTTGCCCCATGAGAAGTGTAGGAGCCCGGGCCTAGACAAGTTGGTCCTGAAATTCAAGATGAGAGTGGCCAGCCTCACTCATCCCTGAGTGGCATTACGTGAGCAATAAACCCCAGCCAGCCTTCATCGGCTCAATCCGATTGGAGCACCGTAATTACCCACTGAACCACCAGGCGCCAAAATTGGATATACGGTTACCACCCAGCGTAGTAAATGGTTTCCTGATGTACAGGAAACCATTTCGCTTGTCACTCAGTGTAGAGTCATAGAAGGAAGAGAAAAGATTGAAGGAAAAGACAGAAGAGGGAGTATAAAGTCACCCGTAGGCGGAAGGACGAGGAAAGAATGAAGGAAAGAAAGACAGGAGAGAATGGAAGGAAAGAAGGATGGAGGAGAGGAAAGAGCAGACACCCAGGAGCAGCACTACATCGAGTGAGTGGGTGGTGGGCGTCCCCACCTACTATATATATATATATATATATATATATATATATATATATATATATATATATATATATATAAGCGACCCCCACTTTAAATAAGACCACGCAATGAAAATTCGCTTTAACGAAAATCGCGTTTTACTACCCTTTGCCCGCCTAACTAGCGCCAAAATTCTCTAACGATTTTTGTTACCGTGGGCAATTTTTAAACCGAGCGCTCTCTGTCAGCCGATTCCACTATAGCACCACCAACGGAGAAAACGCGCACCATTCACTCCCGCCCTACCATCTAAAATCGTACAGTTACTGGACGTCGCCACCAACATGTTCAACAGCTGATTAACTCACTGATGTAAATGAGGTAATGTCATTCCCCATGTCAAACCTAAACAGCACTGTTAAATTTAAGAAAAAGAAAAGTCAGTTAAAGTATTACTTATGTTTTTTATATAGGTTTTTTGTACGTTAAATCGTATATGTGGTAGTAGATTAAGGGTTGGAGATAAAATACACAAATGCTGATTCAAATTGAAAAAAAAAAAAGTTAATACGGTTGGATGGGGGAAAATCGAGGTCCTGGAACCAAACTTCATTTAACCCATGTTATAATGGGTTAACACAACGAAAGAATCGCTATGTGAACGTTTTTTCAGGAACGTAACCTGTTGGTAAAGCGGGGCCTCTTGCACACACACACACACACACACACACACACACACACACACATATATATATATATATATATATATATATATATATATATATATATATATATATATGTATATGCGGACAGAATTACGAGAGGGGGCTTGAAATTTCCTCTTACCCCTGACTAATTTATCGTGCGGCCACAAATGGCGTTGAGTGAAGCGTGTGCTCGCTTGGACTCCTTAAACTGCATGCCTTGGTGCTGATCCTTATTTTTTGTTTGTCTCGGGTTATTTTACTTATATTTAGCTTTATCTATAGTTTCTAAGAAAGATGCAAGTGTCAAAGGCGGTGTCAAGTGTGAACACCAATCTGTAAGATGCAGGTGTCAAAGGCGGTGTCAAGTGTGAACACCAATCTGTTTCAATAATCAAACCTCTTTGGTCGTGGTTGGTTGTCCGCCAAAGTACCGCAATGACCCAATTGCTCAATAACCCAATACAGCGATGCATGGGAATTAATGTTAATTGTTTCAGAGACCACTTTTTTTTTTTGCCTAATACCTGAATAATAATCCAGAAAAGATTGAAGTGGTTGGCTCAACAATATTTGCACCGATTCTACCACTCTCTATTGTAGGCCAGACGACCCCATGCCATTTTCTCCTGATTAGCTTTGTGAGCCAGCATTGCTATCAGTTATTTTGTCTCCATACGAAATTATCACAACTAACAATTCTTAATGAATTTCCGGCCTTGTGAATTCGACACGTAACATTTCTCGTTCTTTTAGTTAAGTTTGTCTTTATATACCATAATGCCATTTCTGTTTATTTTGAATTACTACCACAGTCAAATCAAAAGCTTATTTCATCACTGGTATGTACTAAGGCATTTTATAAGTGAGTGTGGAGTGCATAAAGCGTTATTAACGCTTTGGGGTTGCTTGCATGTGGAAACGAGTCGCCGCGAGGCACGTCGTTACTATTTTAACCGATACGTAGCTGTCCATGACCTACCGCACTGGCCGCTGTATCTTCAATTATTTTCACTCTCCTCTATGGTGAGAATGGTGTAGTACCAGCTGTTTGAGGGTATTTAATACAGTAAAAAAAACAATATTTTGCTGAAAACAAAAACAAAAATGCAGGATAAGGTAGCATTGTTGAAAAAACTGGACCGTGGTGATCCTGTGAGCAAGTTGTGTGACACATTCGTTAACTGTTCATGATAAAGAAACAAGGGGAAAAATACTGAAATTCTGTGCAGACACTGATTCGAAGAAGGAAATGAACATTAGAAAAAAATAGGAAATATGGCAAGAATACTGAGCATGATCGAGTGATAGTGGAATGGTTTGGGCATGGGTCGGAGTGATGGAGAAGACTTCGTCAGGTAGCATGATAAGGAATCAGGCTCAGTTTTTCCACAGAGAACTTAAATTAGTACATGAAAGTGATTACGCTGAACGATAGTGAGTCAGAGATGTATTGCTGAATTATACGTGACCTCCATTAATCCCTAGTCAATTATTATATGTGACATATGTAACCGCAGGTAGTTCAGCAAAATGGTTAGTCTCACACACACACACAACACACACACACACACACACACACACACACACACACATATACAAAAGCACAAACACATACACACACACACACATACTGTACACATACACACATACATATACTATATACATATATATATATATATATATATATATATATATATATATATATATATATATATATATATATATATATATTCAATCATTCATTCATCATCCAATCCTACTTTGCCCCATGAGAAGTGTAGGAGCCCGGGCCTAGACAAGTTGGTCCTGAAATTCAAGATGAGAGTGGCCAGCCTCACTCATCCCTGAGTGGCATTACGTGAGCACAAAACCCCAGCCAGCCTTCATCGGCTCAATCCGATTGGAGCACCGTAATTACCCACTAAACCACCAGGCGCCAAAATTGGATATACGGTTACCACTCCAGCGTAGTAAATGGTTTCCTGATGTACAGGAAACCATTTCGCTTGTAACTCAGTGTAGAGTCATAGAAGGAAGAGAAAAGATTGAAGGAAAAGACAGAAGAGGGAGTATAAAGTCACCCGTAGGCGGAAGGACGAGGAAAGAATGAAGGAAAGAAAGACAGGAGAGAATGGAAGGAAAGAAGGATGGAGGAGAGGAAAGAGCAGACACCCAGGAGCAGCACTACATCGAGTGAGTGGGTGGTGGGCGTCCCCACCTACTATATATATATATATATATATATATATATATATATATATATATATATATATATATATATATATATATATATATATATATATATATATATATAAGCGACCCCCACTTTAAATAAGACCACGCAATGAAAATTCGCTTTAACGAAAATCGCGTTTTACTACCCTTTGCCCGCCTAACTAGCGCCAAAATTTTCTAACGATTTTTGTTACCGTGGGCAATTTTAAACCGAGCGCTCTCTGTCAGCCGATTCCACTATAGCACCACCAACGGAGAAAACGCGCACCATTCACTCCCGCCCTACCATCTAAAATCGTACAGTTACTGGACGTCGCCACCAACATGTTCAACAGCTGATTAACTCACTGATGTAAATGAGGTAATGTCATTCCCCATGTCAAACCTAAACAGCACTGTTAAATTTAAGAAAAGAAAAGTCAGTTAAAGTATTACTTATGTTTTTTATATAGGTTTTTTGTACGTTAAATCGTATATGTGGTAGTAGATTAAGGGTTGGAGATAAAATACACAATTGCTGATTCAAATTGAAAATTAAAAAAGTTAATACGGTTGGATGGGGGAAAATCGAGGTCCTGGTACCAAACTTCATTTATCCCATGTTATAATGGGTTAACACAACGAAAGAATCGCTATGTGAACGTTTTTCAGGAACGTAACCTGTTGGTAAAGCGGGGCCTCTTGCACACACACACACACACACACACACACACACACACACACATATATATATATATATATATATATATATATATATATATATATATATATATATATATATGCGGACAGAATTACGAGAGGGGGCTTGAAATTTCCTCTTACCCCTGACTAATTTATCGTGCGGCCACAAATGGCGTTGAGTGAAGCGTGTGCTCGCTTGGACTCCTTAAACTGCATGCCTTGGTGCTGATCCTTATTTTTTGTTTGTCTCGGGTTATTTTACTTATATTTAGCTTTATCTATAGTTTCTAAGAAAGATGCAAGTGTCAAAGGCGGTGTCAAGTGTGAACACCAATCTGTAAGATGCAGGTGTCAAAGGCGGTGTCAAGTGTGAACACCAATCTGTTTCAATAATCAAACCTCTTTGGTCGTGGTTGGTTGTCCGCCAAAGTACCGCAATGACCCAATTGCTCAATAACCCAATACAGCGATGCATGGGAATTAATGTTAATTGTTTCAGAGACCACTTTTTTTTTTGCCTAATACCTGAATAATAATCCAGAAAAGATTGAAGTGGTTGGCTCAACAATATTTGCACCGATTCTACCACTCTCTATTGTAGGCCAGACGACCCCATGCCATTTTCTCCTGATTAGCTTTGTGAGCCAGCATTGCTATCAGTTATTTTGTCTCCATACGAAATTATCACAACTAACAATTCTTAATGAATTTCCGGCCTTGTGAATTCGACACGTAACATTTCTCGTTCTTTTAGTTAAGTTTGTCTTTATATACCATAATGCCATTTCTGTTTATTTTGAATTACTACCACAATCAAATCAAAAGCTTATTTCATCACTGGTATGTACTAAGGCATTTTATAAGTGAGTGTGGAGTGCATAAAGCGTTATTAACGCTTTGGGGTTGCTTGCATGTGGAAACGAGTCGCCGCGAGGCACGTCGTTACTATTTTAACCGATACGTAGCTGTCCATGACCTACCGCACTGGCCGCTGTATCTTCAATTATTTTCACTCTCCTCTATGGTGAGAATGGTGTAGTACCAGCTGTTTGAGGGTATTTAATACAGTAAAAAAAACAATATTTTGCTGAAAACAAAAACAAAAATGCAGGATAAGGTAGCATTGTTGAAAAAACTGGACCGTGGTGATCCTGTGAGCAAGTTGTGTGACACATTCGTTAACTGTTCATGATAAAGAAACAAGGGGAAAAATACTGAAATTCTGTGCAGACACTGATTCGAAGAAGGAAATGAACATTAGAAAAAAATAGGAAATATGGCAAGAATACTGAGCATGATCGAGTGATAGTGGAATGGTTTGGGCATGGGTCGGAGTGATGGAGAAGACTTCGTCAGGTAGCATGATAAGGAATCAGGCTCAGTTTTTCCACAGAGAACTTAAATTAGTACATGAAAGTGATTACGCTGAACGATAGTGAGTCAGAGATGTATTGCTGAATTATACGTGACCTCCATTAATCCCTAGTCAATTATTATATGTGACATATGTAACCGCAGGTAGTTCAGCAAAATGGTTAGTCTCACACACACACACAACACACACACACACACACACACACACACACACACATATACAAAAGCACAAACACATACACACACACACACATACTGTACACATACACACATACATATACTATATATATATATATATATATATATATATATATATATATATATATATACTATATATATATATATATATATATATTCAATCATTCATTCATCATCCAATCCTACTTTGCCCCATGAGAAGTGTAGGAGCCCGGGCCTAGACAAGTTGGTCCTGAAATTCAAGATGAGAGTGGCCAGCCTCACTCATCCCTGAGTGGCATTACGTGAGCAATAAACCCCAGCCAGCCTTCATCGGCTCAATCCGATTGGAGCACCGTAATTACCCACTGAACCACCAGGCGCCAAAATTGGATATACGGTTACCACCCAGCGTAGTAAATGGTTTCCTGATGTACAGGAAACCATTTCGCTTGTCACTCAGTGTAGAGTCATAGAAGGAAGAGAAAAGATTGAAGGAAAAGACAGAAGAGGGAGTATAAAGTCACCCGTAGGCGGAAGGACGAGGAAAGAATGAAGGAAAGAAAGACAGGAGAGAATGGAAGGAAAGAAGGATGGAGGAGAGGAAAGAGCAGACACCCAGGAGCAGCACTACATCGAGTGAGTGGGTGGTGGGCGTCCCCACCTACTATATATATATATATATATATATATATATATATATATATATATATATATATATATATATATATAAGCGACCCCCACTTTAAATAAGACCACGCAATGAAAATTCGCTTTAACGAAAATCGCGTTTTACTACCCTTTGCCCGCCTAACTAGCGCCAAAATTCTCTAACGATTTTTGTTACCGTGGGCAATTTTAAACCGAGCGCTCTCTGTCAGCCGATTCCACTATAGCACCACCAACGGAGAAAACGCGCACCATTCACTCCCGCCCTACCATCTAAAATCGTACAGTTACTGGACGTCGCCACCAACATGTTCAACAGCTGATTAACTCACTGATGTAAATGAGGTAATGTCATTCCCCATGTCAAACCTAAACAGCACTGTTAAATTTAAGAAAAGAAAAGTCAGTTAAAGTATTACTTATGTTTTTTATATAGGTTTTTTGTACGTTAAATCGTATATGTGGTAGTAGATTAAGGGTTGGAGATAAAATACACAAATGCTGATTCAAATTGAAAAAAAAAAAAGTTAATACGGTTGGATGGGGGAAAATCGAGGTCCTGGAACCAAACTTCATTTAACCCATGTTATAATGGGTTAACACAACGAAAGAATCGCTATGTGAACGTTTTTTCAGGAACGTAACCTGTTGGTAAAGCGGGGCCTCTTGCACACACACACACACACACACACACACACACACACACATATATATATATATATATATATATATATATATATATATATATATGTATATGCGGACAGAATTACGAGAGGGGGCTTGAAATTTCCTCTTACCCCTGACTAATTTATCGTGCGGCCACAAATGGCGTTGAGTGAAGCGTGTGCTCGCTTGGACTCCTTAAACTGCATGCCTTGGTGCTGATCCTTATTTTTTGTTTGTCTCGGGTTATTTTACTTATATTTAGCTTTATCTATAGTTTCTAAGAAAGATGCAAGTGTCAAAGGCGGTGTCAAGTGTGAACACCAATCTGTAAGATGCAGGTGTCAAACGCGGTGTCAAGTGTGATCACCAATCTGTTTCAATAATCAAACCTCTTTGGTCGTGGTTGGTTGTCCGCCAAAGTACCGCAATGACCCAATTGCTCAATAACCCAATACAGCGATGCATGGGAATTAATGTTAATTGTTTCAGAGACCACTTTTTTTTTTGCCTAATACCTGAATAATAATCCAGAAAAGATTGAAGTGGTTGGCTCAACAATATTTGCACCGATTCTACCACTCTCTATTGTAGGCCAGACGACCCCATGCCATTTTCTCCTGATTAGCTTTGTGAGCCAGCATTGCTATCAGTTATTTTGTCTCCATACGAAATTATCACAACTAACAATTCTTAATGAATTTCCGGCCTTGTGAATTCGACACGTAACATTTCTCGTTCTTTTAGTTAAGTTTGTCTTTATATACCATAATGCCATTTCTGTTTATTTTGAATTACTACCACAATCAAATCAAAAGCTTATTTCATCACTGGTATGTACTAAGGCATTTTATAAGTGAGTGTGGAGTGCATAAAGCGTTATTAACGCTTTGGGGTTGCTTGCATGTGGAAACGAGTCGCCGCGAGGCACGTCGTTACTATTTTAACCGATACGTAGCTGTCCATGACCTACCGCACTGACCGCTGTATCTTCAATTATTTTCACTCTCCTCTATGGTGAGAATGGTGTAGTACCAGCTGTTTGAGGGTATTTAATACAGTAAAAAAAACAATATTTTGCTGAAAACAAAAACAAAAATGCAGGATAAGGTAGCATTGTTGAAAAAACTGGACCGTGGTGATCCTGTGAGCAAGTTGTGTGACACATTCGTTAACTGTTCATGATAAAGAAACAAGGGGAAAAATACTGAAATTCTGTGCAGACACTGATTCGAAGAAGGAAATGAACATTAGAAAAAAATAGGAAATATGGCAAGAATACTGAGCATGATCGAGTGATAGTGGAATGGTTTGGGCATGGGTCGGAGTGATGGAGAAGACTTCGTCAGGTAGCATGATAAGGAATCAGGCTCAGTTTTTCCACAGAGAACTTAAATTAGTACATGAAAGTGATTACGCTGAACGATAGTGAGTCAGAGATGTATTGCTGAATTATACGTGACCTCCATTAATCCCTAGTCAATTATTATATGTGACATATGTAACCGCAGGTAGTTCAGCAAAATGGTTAGTCTCACACACACACACAACACACACACACACACACACACACACACACACATATACAAAAGCACAAACACATACACACACACACACATACTGTACACATACACACATACATATATATATATATATATATATATATATATATATATATATATACATATACTATATATATATATATATATATATTCAATCATTCATTCATCATCCAATCCTACTTTGCCCCATGAGAAGTGTAGGAGCCCGGGCCTAGACAAGTTGGTCCTGAAATTCAAGATGAGAGTGGCCAGCCTCACTCATCCCTGAGTGGCATTACGTGAGCAATAAACCCCAGCCAGCCTTCATCGGCTCAATCCGATTGGAGCACCGTAATTACCCACTAAACCACCAGGCGCCAAAATTGGATATACGGTTACCACCCAGCGTAGTAAATGGTTTCCTGATGTACAGGAAACCATTTCGCTTGTCACTCAGTGTAGAGTCATAGAAGGAAGAGAAAAGATTGAAGGAAAAGACAGAAGAGGGAGTATAAAGTCACCCGTAGGCGGAAGGACGAGGAAAGAATGAAGGAAAGAAAGACAGGAGAGAATGGAAGGAAAGAAGGATGGAGGAGAGGAAAGAGCAGACACCCAGGAGCAGCACTACATCGAGTGAGTGGGTGGTGGGCGTCCCCACCTACTATATATATATATATGTATATATATATATATATATATATATATATATATATATATATATATATATATATAAGCGACCCCACTTTAAATAAGACCACGCAATGAAAATTCGCTTTAACGAAAATCGCGTTTTACTACCCTTTGCCCGCCTAACTAGCGCCAAAATTTTCTAACGATTTTTGTTACCGTGGGCAATTTTAAACCGAGCGCTCTCTGTCAGCCGATTCCACTATAGCACCACCAACGGAGAAAACGCGCACCATTCACTCCCGCCCTACCATCTAAAATCGTACAGTTACTGGACGTCGCCACCAACATGTTCAACAGCTGATTAACTCACTGATGTAAATGAGGTAATGTCATTCCCCATGTCAAACCTAAACAGCACTGTTAAATTTAAGAAAAGAAAAGTCAGTTAAAGTATTACTTATGTTTTTTATATAGGTTTTTTGTACGTTAAATCGTATATGTGGTAGTAGATTAAGGGTTGGAGATAAAATACACAAATGCTGATTCAAATTGAAAAAAAAAGTTAATACGGTTGGATGGGGGAAAATCGAGGTCCTGGAACCAAACTTCATTTAACCCATGTTATAATGGGTTAACACAACGAAAGAATCGCTATGTGAACGTTTTTTCAGGAACTTAACCTGTTGGTAAAGCGGGGCCTCTTGCACACACACACACACACACACACACACACACACACACACATATATATATATATATATATATATATATATATATATATATATATATATATATATATATATATATATACACGGACAGAATTACGAGAGGGGGCTTGAAATTTCCTCTTACCCCTGACTAATTTATCGTGCGGCCACAAATGGCGTTGAGTGAAGCGTGTGCTCGCTTGGACTCCTTAAACTGCATGCCTTGGTGCTGATCCTTATTTTTTGTTTGTCTCGGGTTATTTTACTTATATTTAGCTTTATCTATAGTTTCTAAGAAAGATGCAAGTGTCAAAGGCGGTGTCAAGTGTGAACACCAATCTGTAAGATGCAGGTGTCAAAGGCGGTGTCAAGTGTGAACACCAATCTGTAAGATGCAGGTGTCAAAGGCGGTGTCAAGTGTGAACACCAATCTGTTTCAATAATGAAACCTCTTTGGTCGTGGTTGGTTGTCCGCCAAAGTACCGCAATGACCCAATTGCTCAATAACCCAATACAGCGATGCATGGGAATTAATGTTAATTGTTTCAGAGACCACTTTTTTTTTTGCCTAATACCTGAATAATAATCCAGAAAAGATTGAAGTGGTTGGCTCAACAATATTTGCACCGATTCTACCACTCTCTATTGTAGGCCAGACGACCCCATGCCATTTTCTCCTGATTAGCTTTGTGAGCCAGCATTGCTATCAGTTATTTTGTCTCCATACGAAATTATCACAACTAACAATTCTTAATGAATTTCCGGCCTTGTGAATTCGACACGTAACATTTCTCGTTCTTTTAGTTAAGTTTGTCTTTATATACCATAATGCCATTTCTGTTTATTTTGAATTACTACCACAGTCAAATCAAAAGCTTATTTCATCACTGGTATGTACTAAGGCATTTTATAAGTGAGTGTGGAGTGCATAAAGCGTTATTAACGCTTTGGGGTTGCTTGCATGTGGAAACGAGTCGCCGCGAGGCACGTCGTTACTATTTTAACCGATACGTAGCTGTCCATGACCTACCGCACTGGCCGCTGTATCTTCAATTATTTTCACTCTCCTCTATGGTGAGAATGGTGTAGTACCAGCTGTTTGAGGGTATTTAATACAGTAAAAAAAACAATATTTTGCTGAAAACAAAAACAAAAATGCAGGATAAGGTAGCATTGTTGAAAAAACTGGACCGTGGTGATCCTGTGAGCAAGTTGTGTGACACATTCGTTAACTGTTCATGATAAAGAAACAAGGGGAAAAATACTGAAATTCTGTGCAGACACTGATTCGAAGAAGGAAATGAACATTAGAAAAAAATAGGAAATATGGCAAGAATACTGAGCATGATCGAGTGATAGTGGAATGGTTTAGGCATGGGTCGGAGTGATGGAGAAGACTTCGTCAGGTAGCATAAGGAATCAGGCTCAGTTTTTCCACAGAGAACTTAAATTAGTACATGAAAGTGATTACGCTGAACGATAGTGAGTCAGAGATGTATTGCTGAATTATACGTGACCTCCATTAATCCCTAGTCAATTATTATATGTGACATATGTAACCGCAGGTAGTTCAGCAAAATGGTTAGTCTCACACACACACAACACACACACACACACACACACACATATACAAAAGCACAAACACATACACACACACACACATACACATACACACATACATATACTATATATATATATATATATATATTCAATCATTCATTCATCATCCAATCCTACTTTGCCCCATGAGAAGTGTAGGAGCCCGGGCCTAGACAAGTTGGTCCTGAAATTCAAGATGAGAGTGGCCAGCCTCACTCATCCCTGAGTGGCATTACGTGAGCAATAAACCCCAGCCAGCCTTCATCGGCTCAATCCGATTGGAGCACCGTAATTACCCACTAAACCACCAGGCGCCAAAATTGGATATACGGTTACCACCCAGCGTAGTAAATGGTTTCCTGATGTACAGGAAACCATTTCGCTTGTCACTCAGTGTAGAGTCATAGAAGGAAGAGAAAAGATTGAAGGAAAAGACAGAAGAGGGAGTATAAAGTCACCCGTAGGCGGAAGGACGAGGAAAGAATGAAGGAAAGAAAGACAGGAGAGAATGGAAGGAAAGAAGGATGGAGGAGAGGAAAGAGCAGACACCCAGGAGCAGCACTACATCGAGTGAGTGGGTGGTGGGCGTCCCCACCTACTATATATATATATATATATATAAGCGACCCCCACTTTAAATAAGACCACGCAATGAAAATTCGCTTTAACGAAAATCGCGTTTTACTACCCTTTGCCCGCCTAACTAGCGCCAAAATTTTCTAACGATTTTTGTTACCGTGGGCAATTTTAAACCGAGCGCTCTCTGTCAGCCGATTCCACTATAGCACCACCAACGGAGAAAACGCGCACCATTCACTCCCGCCCTACCATCTAAAATCGTACAGTTACGGGACGTCGCCACCAACATGTTCAACAGCTGATTAACTCACTGATGTAAATGAGGTAATGTCATTCCCCATGTCAAACCTAAACAGCACTGTTAAATTTAAGAAAAGAAAAGTCAGTTAAAGTATTACTTATGTTTTTTATATAGGTTTTTTGTACGTTAAATCGTATATGTGGTAGTAGATTAAGGGTTGGAGATAAAATACACAAATGCTGATTCAAATTGAAAAAAAAAAAAGTTAATACGGTTGGATGGGGGAAAATCGAGGTCCTGGAACCAAACTTCATTTAACCCATGTTATAATGGGTTAACAACGAAAGAATCGCTAAGTGAACGTTTTTTCAGGAACGTAACCTGTTGGTAAAGCGGGGCCTCTTGCACACACACACACACACACACACACATATATATATATATATATATATATATATATATATATATATATATATATATATATATACACGGACAGAATTACGAGAGGGGGCTTGAAATTTCCTCTTACCCCTGACTAATTTATCGTGCGGCCACAAATGGCGTTGAGTGAAGCGTGTGCTCGCTTGGACTCCTTAAACTGCATGCCTTGGTGCTGATCCTTATTTTTTGTTTGTCTCGGGTTATTTTACTTATATTTAGCTTTATCTATAGTTTCTAAGAAAGATGCAAGTGTCAAAGGCGGTGTCAAGTGTGAACACCAATCTGTAAGATGCAGGTGTCAAAGGCGGTGTCAAGTGTGAACACCAATCTGTTTCAATAATCAAACCTCTTTGGTCGTGGTTGGTTGTCCGCCAAAGTACCGCAATGACCCAATTGCTCAATAACCCAATACAGCGATGCATGGGAATTAATGTTAATTGTTTCAGAGACCACTTTTTTTTTTGCCTAATACCTGAATAATAATCCAGAAAAGATTGAAGTGGTTGGCTCAACAATATTTGCACCGATTCTACCACTCTCTATTGTAGGCCAGACGACCCCATGCCATTTTCTCCTGATTAGCTTTGTGAGCCAGCATTGCTATCAGTTATTTTGTCTCCATACGAAATTATCACAACTAACAATTCTTAATAATGAATTTCCGGCCTTGTGAATTCGACACGTAACATTTCTCGTTCTTTTAGTTAAGTTTGTCTTTATATACCATAATGCCATTGTTTATTTTGAATTACTACCACAGTCAAATCAAAAGCTTATTTCATCACTGGTATGTACTAAGGCATTTTATAAGTGAGTGTGGAGTGCATAAAGCGTTATTAACGCTTTGGGGTTGCTTGCATGTGGAAACAAGTCGCCGCGAGGCACGTCGTTACTATTTTAACCGATACGTAGCTGTCCATGACCTACCGCACTGGCCGCTGTATCTTCAATTATTTTCACTCTCCTCTATGGTGAGAATGGTGTAGTACCAGCTGTTTGAGGGTATTTAATACAGTAAAAGAAACAATATTTTGCTGAAAACAAAAACAAAAATGCAGGATAAGGTAGCATTGTTGAAAAAACTGGACCGTGGTGATCCTGTGAGCAAGTTGTGTGACACATTCGTTAACTGTTCATGATAAAGAAACAAGGGGAAAAATATTGAAATTCTGTGCAGACACTGATTCGAAGAAGGAAATGAACATTAGAAAAAAATAGGAAATATGGCAAGAATACTGAGCATGATCGAGTGATAGTGGAATGGTTTGGGCATGGGTCGGAGTGATGGAGAAGACTTCGTCAGGTAGCATGATAAGGAATCAGGCTCAGTTTTTCCACAGAGAACTTAAATTAGTACATGAAAGTGATTACGCTGAACGACAGTGAGTCAGAGATGTATTGCTGAATTATACGTGACCTCCATTAATCCCTAGTCAATTATTATATGTGACATATGTAACCGCAGGTAGTTCAGCAAAATGGTTAGTCTGGCAAGGTTCTGGAAGCAAGGGTGCTGGAAAATCAGTATTGTACCTACACACACACACACACACACACACACACACACACACACACACACACATACATACATATATATATATATATATATATATATATATATATATATATATATATATATATATATATGTGTGTGTGTGTGTGTGTGTGTGTGTGTGTGTGTCTAATACTCAAAAATTTTCATAGCGACTAGCCTTCTCGCTATGTTTCTTATAATCTCTTATTTTATCCCTCTTGCAGTTTGTCATTGTACTGTTCTCTTTCACAGTTTCTCAGAGTAGGTTCTTCTATCACTCATGATCCCTCATGATGACTCATGCTACAGCTCATATTTTCTCAGGGCAGTTCATTCTCTCAGTATTTTTCACAATAAATTATACGATCTTTTCTCACAATATCGATGATACCTCAGTCTCTCACAGTTCATCTTGGTTATTCATAGTATTTCTCACTGACGATTTCTCAGGGTCACTCATTCTCTCGCTAACCTTCTCACACACCCACCATCCTAATTTCACTCAGTTCTACACACAGAATTATCCCCAGTCACTGCCACATACTGATTCTGCTTCGCTCTCGTAGTTCCCATGGTAATTAATTCTTAGATTCTCTGAAGGTAACTTATTCTTTCATAATCTTTCACAGTAAATCGTTCAGTCTCACATTCACACTTTTTCAGGGCAGCTCATTTTCTGACTCACTCCTTTTCTCATGGTCACAAATTCACAGTCTGTCATACTCACCTCCCTAATTTTCCTTCACTTCCACTTATAGAATCTTCTTGTTAACTGTCACGCACTCATTCTGCCTTACACTTACAGGTTATAATGGCAACTCATTCTGTTTTATTCCTAGTTCTCACAGTAGCTTGTTTGAAATCACTCACAGTTACTCATGGGATGTCCTTTCTCATTCACATTTTTTAGGCTGTTCTGACAGCTTCTCAGGGTAACTATTCATACTTTTCATTTGCTCAGGTTTCGCTTGGAAACTTTCTATCTTTTCTTATGTTTTTCATGGTAACTTATTCCAAATCCTAACAGTTTTACAGTCATTCATTCATGCACATGAGTCATCACATGTGAAGCGCATATATTAAAGAAAAAAATTGTGCAGATGATTTTACTTGTGGAATGGTGCCAGAATTTCTGCCCTTTTTATGAGTGTCTGGACATTGACTGGACACATTCGTCCTTAATGCCCAGCAGTCCTATGTGTCACACATCTTTACATGGCTCCACTTCGGTGCTAATACCGAACGTTCATATTTAATACCTGCTAGGGCTGTCTCACTCAGGATTTGTGTGATAGTATTAATGGGGGTGTTTTACAGCATATCGATGAGTCTAGTGGAAGACCAGGAAAAGCTATTTGAATGATTCTGAAATAACTGTTCCCTGGCTCATCCCGGGATCAATCTCCCTTTCAGGTATTAGACCACTTCTCACCACACCTGCTCACCACCCAAACATTCACAGCCTTTTACACATTATTGTCCTTTCTAAGCCACCGCCAAAATTCGGGAACCGCCTTAGAAATTAGCCCCCACTCTTTAGTCCTCGTCAGGAGCCGAAACAGTTTGCGTTGTCAATTCCTTGTCCTTCCTGCTGAAATAAGTCTTACGACAGGAAATTCATTGTACGTATGTTTGTGAATTTACTGTAGGTCGTAGTTATGCAGTTGGTTGCCATTTAGGGATTCTTTTTACTGTTAAGTCCACAGTCATTTACAGAAAAGTTGCGTTACAATATCCCATTGCTTTTTATTAAGATGATTTGCTAAGTTTCTTCTGAATTATATATTACTAAGTATGGAGAAAAATTAAATATTTTGAAACACATCCTTGACTTCAGGAACCACCGTAAAAGTAAGACCCGACTCTATAGGCACCCGTCAGGAACAGAGAAAAAAAAAATAATACCGGAGGTGTGAGGCGGCCTACTCCACCCCCAAAAGGTCATTGTAAACACTTGCCGCGCTGACGAATGGCGGACCTTGGTTCCTGTTGACACTCTTGTTTTTTTGTACTTGAATCTCGTTTTCGTCGGTTCGAGGGTCATTCAGAAATTCAGGAACCTAACCTGTTCACTAAAATGTTTTTTTTTTATTAATTCTTGCTACCGTCAAATTACTGCATTCAAGTTGGGAAAGGACCTAAGTAACGAAGTGGGTTAACCCTTTCAGTCAGATGACATTTTTGTCTGTGTGCAAGACGCCATGCTGCCGAGCGCGATGCAGTGCTGTCTGCCTCTTGCTGAAGAAAACTTCGAAATAAGCCTTTACTGCTCTCAGACCATTAATTCTACCTCACTCATTTTCACAGTGTATACTTTCATTGCCTCTCCTCACCCACCACCACAATTCCAGCTCTTTCCTCCCATTCCTCTCCCCCCCAGACCCATTCCTTCACCTCCCTAGTCACACTTGAACTCCTAGAGTATATTTTGAAATAAACTTTCACAGCACTCAGATGACTAATAATAGAACGTTTATATTCATCTTCATATTCCCTCCTTCCAACAATATTCTAGCCCCTCCCCCCATTTGCTTTGCTCACCACGCCCATTTCTTTACTCATGGTAGTTTCATAGCGCGGCGCAGGTCATGTGGTCGATGGACGCACTTTGTATCAAATTTTTGCTATTTGCAGTAGACAGTAAAAAAAAAAAAAAAAAAAAAAAAAATCATACTGGCGGTTTTATTGAAGTCTGAAATATGTTTCTTAATCGGAATAAAATAGTATGATACCAACTGGAATATCATGAACCAGAACACAAAGTACCAGTTGCGGGGGCTTCAGTGCGCTTAGTTTATTGCCCTTGGTGTGGTGTGATGTGATTTGTTGTGTGGTATGGTGTGGTGTGTTGTGGTGTGGTGTTGTGGTGTGGTGAGGTGTGGTGTGGTGAGGTGTGGTGTGGTGTGGTGAGGTGTGGTGTGGTGTGGTGTGGAGTGGTGTGCTTTGTTGCAGTGTGATGTGTTGTGTGTGGTGCGTTGTGTGGTGTGCTGTGCTGTGCTGTAGGGTGATGTGTTGTGGTGTGGTGTGGTCTGGTCTGGTTTTGTGTGATGTGGTGTGTGGTGTGGTGTGATGTGGTGTGTTGTGTTGTGGTGTGGTGTGTTGTACTGTTCTGTGTTATGGTGTGGTCTGGTGTGATGTGGTGTGGTATGTGGTGTGTGATGTGTTGTGGTGTGGTGTGGCTTCACAAAAGTAGCTTACGACTATGGGAGTATAACACCTCGCTTCCTAAAATCTTTAGTGAGGGACTGACGACCAGAGCCGCTTCTAGAGATATTCCCGCATCTACAAAGAACTTATCAGGCAGTAAATGATTTATTTGGTATGTAGATGTGTCTAGCTAGAAATGATTTCATTCATATATCGATCCTTACCGTTTTAATAATAAATTCGGAAGATCCTACTTACCCTCTTCACGACGTGGAAGTGGTGGTTGTTAGTGGTGACCATCATCCATTCCCTTGCTGAAGTGCTGCCTACTTCTTTGTCACTGTTAGATTTCTCATTCTGTTACAATCCTCCTCTCTTCACACTTCTCCCTCTCCAGCCAATTTAATTTTTTCTTTTATTACCTTTCTTTCCACTTCAGGTGGCACTTCTCAAAGAGACAAGCCTAATGGTTTCTCTGGAAACCATTCACAACGCTGAGTGATAACCATATAACCAAATTACGGGGTGCTGAGGAGCCTGCTATGGTGTCCCTGCTAACTGGGTGGAGAGAGGCAAGTGCAGTGTCCATCCAGGAACCAAACTTCCATACTTTTCCCCGCTCCTCGCCATGGCGAGGCGATGTCATCTGCATGAGAACTTCAGTTCACTTCACGGGACGACCTTGCAGGGGCGGTTGCTTGCCTATGGTTGATGGTTCTGCTCAGTCAGACAGACCAGGGGTGATCAACAACAACTAGTTGTATTTTATATTTTATTCTTTCTTCCGACAGACGATCGTGTTTAATCTGAGGTAGACTTTTTCAAACAGAGTGGTTTGATGAAGGCTTCATTAACCTCTTCAATACCTGGGGATTTCCTTGATATGATAAAAACTCTCTGCTAGTGGCAAGAATATGATATAATGACATACCCTGATACCGACAAATTATTAATTCTGATGCTTAACCTCTGCACTACGGAAACCACTTCCACTGATAAATTAGGTGGTAGCAAGAACAAACAAACAAATAAAGATTTGCAATTTTTCCTGTGCATTCAGATAAAACATGGAAACTGCATACCCAGTCCTGCCATATGTGTGCCGATTTCTTTGAACTCCGTGCTCACATTCCCTTATTTCTAATGATTTTTATTTTTGGGAAGGGGCTGACTCCCCCAAGAATCACTGGGGGGAGAGGGAGGTGAGGCTACCAAATATTACATGACGGATGAGAGTTCGCCGTACAATATGTACTGATATATCAAAGCCATATATGTCGTCCATACACCAATTCTGATAATTTTTTATTTGGTGAGGGGGCACCCTTAATGGTAATGGTGGAAATCTTTATATAGTGGAAGACATTATCAAGGAACCATAAGAGTTGCCTGAGAAGTGTCGATGAAATTCATGTACTCAGTTTCCCCTATTTCTGATCGTTTTTATTTTTGAGAAGGGTCGACCCCCCAAGGGTCATAGGGGGGTCATTCGCCCAGAATATCACATGACGGATGAGAGTCCATTGTACAACATGTTCTAATATATCAAAGCCATATCTGCCCTCCTTTAGCTATTTATGAAAATTATTTACTTAGTGAGGGGGCTGATCCCCCTAAATATAATGGTTGTAAACTGTACCGTATATAGTGCAAAACCTTCCCAGTAACCAGCCGAACTCTCCTGGTAGGTTTCATTCAAATCCATCAGATAGCCTAGGAGGAGTTAAAGCACACACACACACACACACACACACACACACACACACACACACACAGCCTGAAAAGAGAGCAATGGTATAAGGCACGTTACCGAAAATGATACCGTCCTGATTCGCAGGACTGATAAATAAATAAATAAAGGGACTAATGTAGAATGCTTTAGTCCATTTCAGTTCTAGACGTCCTTTCTAAGGCTGATATATGTGTTTAGAGGTAGGCTGGCAATGTGATTCACATGAATAAGGCGTCAGTGTAATGAAGGAGTTAAGATTTACATTAAGAAGGTGCAATTAACTTCTTTACACACTTTTATGAGCTTTAAGATGATTTTGGTCAATCTAGAGGAATGTCTCGTACTGAAAGGGTTACTTAGAGCCATATTTGAGCCCTCCGATTTGAAATCTTTCCTGAGCTGAATGAAATTATCTGGTAACTCCAGCTGTAAAAGAAAATAGACTTCTTACTACAAGAATTAATCCTCAAAATAAATTCCCCACCTCTTATAGTTAAGTATTTTTATGTTAGTCGAATGACAGATACAGACGCATATTTGTCTATCGTTTATCTGTCTACCTATATCTATCTGTCTACCTGTCTGTATGAGAATGCAAAAAAAAAAAAAAAGGTTATGGAGAGGTGCTAGAAAGCCATGTAAGCCAACGATAATAAACATCATAAAAGGCAAGCCAGGCAAAGGTAGGATGAGTCATATTATATTTAAAGCAGGTGGATCAGCACGCAGACGGCATTTATTTATTTATGTATTCATGCAAGCAAAACGTTAATGGCAAGATTTTCAACATATTATGTGGAAATGGAAAAGCCGATGCGGCGGAGATGCTGTTTGAGTAATGCACTTTGAAGGAGAAAACTATTAACCCTGGGGCTCCTGCGACTCACACTTACCTGAATAAAGTGGTGTGGCGTTAAGTGAAATAGAGTAATAGAGATTTTCCGGCCATAAGAGGGTTAATGGTGCCAGTATTAACATTCTCTCGCTCCTGTGCTTACTTTCAACAGAATATAAATGACTGGCGTTGGCTAGAATACTACAGCTGTCCCGACCATACGAGGGTTAATGATCTCAAGTTCATTTATTCATTCAGGTAATTAAAATCGTCAGGTGTTAGGTGGAATGCATTACAAGGGAAGACATGACCATGATAGAATTAAATGGAAGACTTACCAGTATATTATTTGGAAATGGATTAACAGTTAAGGTGGAAATCCTGTTTGAGTTAGTCGTCTTGGAGATGTGTAATATTAAAATGAGCACAACAAAATATATTATAGGGAAAGTGATGAAAGAGTGAAAAGAAAGAAATGAAAATTGGGTACATGACGGAAATGAAAAGTAAAGAAAAAAAAAGTTATTAAAAAGTAATGTGGGGTTATGAAGGGTAAATTGAGTTAGTGACGAGAAGTATTTGTAAAAAGAGAAATAAAATGAATAAGGAGAAATTTAAAGCAGTGTAAACATGAACAAAGAAGACACCTAAACACTTTAAGTAAGCGTGAGAAAAGAAGGAAAACGAAGTCAGGTGAACATCAGAAAATAAGAGACAAGTGTTAGGAAATGACCATAAGAAAATAAGAAATAGACAGTAGTGTATGAGAACAAATAAAATAAAGATAATAAAGAGAGGGTAAGAAATCAACACAAAATGACATATACAGTAGGGTGAGAATAAAAATGTGATCTAAAAGACAATACTGTTCAGTGAATATTGGAAAAAAGGCCCACGCAAAAATTACCTATCCATCTATAATCCGTCTTGCAGTGCTCCATCAGGAAAGTAAGGGCCCAGTGCTAGGCTGGTCAATGCAGACATTTAAGCAAAGTGTGACCAGTCGCCCTTCCCCTGGTGGCGTTTTGTGAGTTGAAAATTCCAACCATTCCTTGGACTAAAGGAAAGTATCGATACGAAATAAATCATTAATAATAATAAACCGGTAAGTTGGAAAGACAGCAGTAAAATAAATGTAACAGGAAATTTACTCATAGCAGAAAACTGAACATAGTAATTGAAATTTAAGAGTCGAGTCATAAAGATCCGGAAACGCTAGCCACCTCCAGCATACCACGTGACCCGTTTGTCTGCATCATCAGCTGATCCAGCCATGACGTCACGCCGCACCCTCCCACCTACACGCAAACACCTCACATTGCTGTGTTTCTTGTAATTGTTTTCTTTCTTATATACTAACTATTTTAAATTCTTTAATCTCGGGGGGGGGGGTTATATTTTATTCTTGGTGCTATCGGACGATAAAACTCAGATTAGCGGTGTAGTCAGGTTTCCAGAATTTTGGGCCAAGATGGGACCAACTTTTTTTTTTGGGGGGGAAAGGAGGGGTCCACTAGGCCTGTTATCTGAGTGAGTAAACTTAGTTTCAAATCAGTTTCACAGCACAGTACGTATACTTTAAATAGTCTAAAATTTCAAATGAGGCCAATACAGTCGCCAAAGGCCTGACTATAGTCGCGGCGCGCGACTCTGAGGTTGGTATTATAGTGCCCTGACAACCTACCATTCAAAAGCGTGTCTGATTTCGTACATAATATGAGACGCATGTGATTCTTGTATACAGTAATATGTTCGTGTATAATAATATTCGTGTATAATATATTCGTGCATAATAATATAATTCGTTTATAATATGATACGAAATTGGACGCATTTTTGAATGGTAGGTTGCCAGGGGACGATAATAACAACTTCAGAGTCGCGCGCCGCGACTATACTAGGACTGGGGAGGGGGGCTACGTCACAATTAGCAGAGCCCCCCTAGGAAAGAAGCTAATGAAATGCACGGTACAGTAAACATATTTTAATTCCCATTTGAAAAAGGCTTATCCAAAAGTTAGTAATATTTTCTATAAATACCAAGAGTAAAACAAACGAATAAGATCGAAGGTGTCAAATTCCTCTCAGCCTCCATCCTGAGGACCACGCACCTCGCACTCCTTTTATTTTTTATAATTGTTTAGTCTGCTCCTTCTCAAATGCTTCATACTTTCACGATCGTGACGGCTCTGTTATTAGGATGATTTGTAAGTTGTTCCTGGGTTAACTGTGAGTGACAGCTGACTGTACTGGCATATAATTTTGACTCATTATGGAAATGACGAAGGAAACTGATGTCATTCAGTGGACGGATCGAGGATGATTCCAGTGTAATGAGAAAAACATTTTAGTAAAACATGTTGAAGTCTGTATATATATATCTATATCTATCTATCTATCTATCTATCTATCTATCTATATATATATATATATATATATATATATATATATATATATATATATATATATATATATATATAATGGAGAATGCTTTTCCTTTTGTCTGTCTCTCTGTCTGTCTGTTTTCAAAGGAAATCGAGGGGCTGCATACAGAACTTCAAACAGCTCTGGAAGGTATAACGTTTTCCGGCGAATCTAGATGTATACATTACAGTTTTAAAGTGGCACCCCTGATGGCCAAGATTAGAACTAATTCGGAATAACAAAATTTGCATGGTGGATGGTATCCATTTACCGCAGAGTCTTTTAGTTCTACAACCATATTATTAGCAGCTACAACGGTTCATAGGGGTAGACAGACTCGTCGAGTGGGAGGATTGATGGGTGGGTTGGTAGTGGATAATAGGTCCATGGGGAACACATCCCTTGGGAAATGGGCCACAAGAGAAACATAGGTTCAGTGGGCAAAATGACACCCTGGGGGCCTTCGTTTCATGAGAGAATAACCATCCAGAAACCCAGGCAACTCCGGCATGCACGATCATTGGGTTTCACCCAGACAACGCCTGGTATCCCTGCTAGTAACCTACATTTAATGCGTATTCAGCTGATACATGTTCAAACAGATGTACTAGCGTGGTTAATGTGTCAGGTTTGGTAGTCAGCACCGTATTCTAGGGGGCAAACTTCTTAGTACCTCTCTCTCTGAGAGATTTATGTTGCATAGTATACACCCTGTATTCCTCTTCAGTTTTCCCGAGGCAAGCTGTGTCATTACTAGAAATACATAAATATTATACTAGAGAAAATTAAAGAAATCTGGTGTGCCGCCAAGAATACAACCAGTTGCCAGAGATATTCATCGTTTTTTTTTTTTTTTAATGTTTCCGACTCTGGGCATATGCTTTACAGCCTGCTCCCAAGCCCAGTAGTCCTCCTACATTCCATACACTTCTACATGTCACCACTTCGACGCTAACACCCACCGTCCGTATTGAATACATGCTATGGGTGTCTCATACCGGACTGGTGTATTCGTATTAGCGGAGGTATGTTTACACGTCGGCAGGTCTTCTGGTAGATCAGTAAAGTTTGTTTTTATGAAATTCAGATCCTTAAACTGTTCCTTGCCCCAGCGGGGATTTGAACCTGGGTCCAGTAGGACTGCAGTCCACCTTTCTACCGACTGAGCCACCGTATGCTTAGAATTTCAATAGCGACGCGGATGTCAAGCCAACCTAAATTTCGACGGACATTAACGGAACACGTACGGTATTTCTATAGGATGTGATCAGCCTACAGTCCACTTACAGAGTACTGTTCGCAGTGATACAGAGGCCACGTACTGTATGTTCTGTCCTGGTCACATGTTATAGAGGTTATCGTAAAATTATGGGGACCTGCCTTCTTCACGGTGTAAATTTTAAACACACGACGAATGGTTCTTTAGAATTCAAAATATCAAAACTAACCGACCCTCTGTCTGTCTGTCTGTCTGTCTCTCTCTCTCTCTCTCTCTCTCTCTCTCTCTCAGGAGATATAACTTTACCAACCTAATTTATCCCAAGGAGATCTGTTGTGTGTTTGTGTTTTTCTACCTCCCTCTGTGTCGGTGACTTGAGAGCCTATAGAGGGATGGAGGAAAAGAAAGGAGGGAGGCAGGAAGAAAGAGGAGGAAAGAGGGATGATGACAGACAGAGAGTGAGGGAAGTTACACGGGGAAGAAAGAGAAAAAGGAGGGATGGAAGGAAGGCAGAGAGGAATATAAGATGCAGAGGAGTAAAAAATGAGGGTCAGAAGGAGGTGAAAAAGAATGGATTATAAAAGATAAGTAGGAAGGCGGGAGGGAATATGAAGGGAGGAGGGAAAGGAGGCGAAAGGGAAGGTTGGAAGGAAGGAGGTGGAGGGAGGGAAGGACTGGCAAGGAGGAAAGGAGGGTAGGATCTAGGGAACTAAGAAAGAGGTAAGGAGGGACAGAAGGGAGAAGGGGGAGAGAGAAAGAGTGAGAGAGAGGGGGAAGAGGAAAGGAGGGAAGGCACTGGCAAGGGGAGACGAAGGGAAAGAAAGAGGAAGAGGAGGTGAAAAAGTTGGGTCAATCGCAGAGAGAGAGAGAGGGATGGGAAGAGAAAGGCGTGGAGGATAGTAAGATATGCAGGGAAGGAAGAACGGATAGAATAAAAGATTGAAGGAAGGATGGAATGAAGAAAGAAAGGAAGGCAGGAAGGAGAGAAGGAACGGTGCTGGAGAGACTAAATGAAGGAATTAGGAAGGATGAGAATGAAGGAAGTGAGGGAAGGGAATGGAACACGGGCAGAGAGGAGGGACCTTGGAAGGAATGAAGGAAGACAGTAGAGAAAGAAGGAGTGAAGATGGTTAAGGCTGTGTATGGATTGAAAAATTTGATATAAGAGAAAAAAAATGGATGGAAAAAAAGAAGGAAGGAAAGGAGGGAAAAATGGAGGAAGGAAAGAAGGGGAGGAAGAGAAGTGAAAGGAAAGGAAAGATATATAGCACGCTAGCAGAAAAGAAAGAAGGAAGAAGGAAGGAAGGAAGAAAGGGGGGAAGGAAGGAGAAAGCTCTAAAGGAGACGTATGGATTACTAGTTGTCTGTATGAAGTACTTGAAGGAACCCTACTGACCAGTTACTGTACAAAGTCAAGGGCAAACTGAAGCCGCTTTGTGTCAGTGTTTTTATTATTGTTGTTGTTGTTGTTGTTGTTTTGATTGCCAGAAAGAGGTGCATACGGACTTGAACACACACACACACACACACACACACACACACACACACACACACACACACACACACACACACACACACACACACTTCCTGTGGCGCCAACTTGACCCCAACCCGAGTAACTGTTTTTACTGGCCTGAAGGCCGTATGTGACAGTGTCACCAGGGAGAGCATCCTTGGTAAGCTAAACAGAGTGGGAAGCTGGGAAAAAATAATTTTGGTCTGAGGTCATTTCACTGATAGGTACTAAAAACGAGAAGAGGTAGAATGGGACACGGTAAGAGAGGCGGGAAGGAAAAGAAAAATGGAGGGAGGGAGGGAGAGGGTAGAAGGTGGGCGAAGGAGAGTGAGTCAGGGGGTAAAATTAATGGTGTGGTTGGAAGGTTGGAATGGCGGTGGGATGAAGGACGACTGGGCAAGGGGGAGGGAAACAGGCAGGTCACTGAGCCGAGGGGGGAAGAGATGATGATGATGGGGAGGGAGGCGGAGGGTGAAACGAGGAGAGGGAAATGGAGGAAAGAGAAGAAAGGGAAGTGAAAACAGAAATAAGAGGGGCAGAAGAATTAAAACAGAGACGAGGGAAGGTAAGAAACTTGAGTGAGGCAACATAGCACAGAAAGCAGAGAAAGACGGAGGAAAGTGTGTGTATATATATATATATATATATATATATATATATATATATATATATATATATAGATAGATAGATAGATAGATAGATAGATAGATAGATATGCGCAGAGAGAGAGAGAGAGAGAGAGAGAGAGATGATGATGAAGATGATGATGATGTAACATTTTTACATCTTCTCACAAATGAATTTATTCAACTTGTGAGATAGCCCATTATAGTGAAAGGGTAAAAAAAATCTTTATAATTATGTATTAACATCGCACAATATTAAAATCAAAAGCGTAATAAACTGCATACTCAATGACTGACAGACGCCCGACAGCGAATAACTTCTCGTAAAAAGGAAATGCTACGTTGTTCAGATTAAGGACATATTATTAGAAAATGTTTTCGCATTTTGACAGCACTCCGACAGCATTTTAAGGACGAATGAGTGAAGTGTTACGTCACCGTCAGAGGTGTTTTTATAGCACTGAAAGGATGTCTTGTACTTAGTAACCTACTAGTGTGTTCTTGTTCGGTGAGGCTTACTACCAGCTTTTATGCCAGAGTCGTTCCTAATTTCTGCTTAATAGAGATTCCAACATACAGAGCATGCTGTAGCTTGAGTACCATTTGTTGAGTACCCTCAAGCTACAGCGCTCCTTCTCTCAATAACTTGCATGGTCACAGAGTATAAAGCTGACGATGAAAACATCATTCATAAAAATGTCAAATGTACAGATGTGAACAAAAGCATCACGCTAATTATACTCGTATACTAAGCTATCTGCAAAACCTCCCAGCTACTACTCTAGAACCGCCCTGTCGCGAAAAGTACTCCCATTGAAGAAGATCACGTCATCTACCGACATATTTTCACAAGTGAGGAATGTGGGCTAATTGTCAAGACGTCTCACATGTCACCTACAGAACAGATCGGTAAAAAATCACGATACAACTATAGTCACAGCATCTCCTTCACCCGGCGTCACCTCTTACGAGGTCCTGAAATAATTGATCGCGAAACAGACCCTCGTAGACTCGAGTTCTGGAAGCACTCAATATTTCCGAACTGAATACTGCAATCAACTCACAAGTAGACGATTTACAAATCCATCCAACACACAAAAGATCACATAGATCTGTGGGCTAACTCATTCCACTACAGAGATAGCTCCACACATTCCACCACACGCTCTTTGCCGACCAATCATGCGCTAACACTTGTCGGCATCCACGATATAATGAATTCTCGCTCTTCCCTCCATCATATTAGTCTGAGGATGTTGCCAGGAAGGAAAGAAACGTTATCAAATACAGCAGCATTTGGACAGTTACTCAGAAGTCTAAATGAAAATCAACATTGCTTAGCCCGACGCATCAAAAGCACTTAGCAGAAATTGAATAATGCAGAAACAGCAGTTGCATTATATTATGATGTGGCAGGGGTAAACCGACTCTGCTGTCGGGCCCTGCTGCGGATGTCACTGATTGCACTGCGCAGTTGACCCTTGTGCGGTGTGGTGCGGCGAGGATCTGTCCCTTCTCCCCTTTGGGGCTAAGATGCGAATGAATGTGTTTGAATGGATGAGTAAATGGGGAGTGTGTCGTCCTGTCTCGGCTACCTCCCTTTCCTTGGGGGAAGCAGCCTAGGTATATATATATATATATATATATATATATATATATATATCCAAAGCCACTCCAACACAACAGTTACACTTACAGGCACTTCTCACCCTGCATACTGTACAATCTCTACTATACAGCCTAAGCCACTTGGTAGAGATACATTGGCAGTATCGTCCCCACTTCGGTCGGGATAAGCCGGTCCTGCAGTGGATACTCAAACGGCTGATGATGATATATATATATATATATATATCTATATATATATATATATATATATATATATATATATATTTATATTTATATATATATCATCTCAGCCGTTTGAATGTCCACTGCAGGACCGGCCTATCCCTATCGAAGTGGGGACGATACAGCCATTGTATCTCTACTATGTGGCTTAGGCTGTATAGCAGAGATTGTATGTAGGGTGAGAAGTGCTTGTAAGTGTAACTGTTGTGTTGGAGTGGCTTTGGATGTGTGTGTAGTCTGTGGACCAAGTGTAATCGGCCGCGCAAGCCGACTGGGTGCAAGGATACGACTGGGTGCAAGCATACTTTATAGTATGCGACATTGGTTCAGCCACAGCACCCCTTGTGTCCGCCAATGCAGTACGTAGCCGGAAGAACTCTCCCAAAGTTTATTACCCTGGCGGGGCGCGAACCCTCGTTCTTCACACTTTACCACTGTACCACAGAGGCTCCTTATATCTATCTATCTATCTATCTAGCTATATATGTAAATCTCTCTCTCTCTCTCTCTCTCTCTCTCTCTCTCTCTCTCTCTCTCTCTCTCTCTCTCTCTATATATATATATATATATATATATATATATATATATATATATATATATATATATGACAGCCTCTCAGTGCTGTCATCACCTCTGACACCGACAAAACACTTCACTCGTTCTTTCTTAAAATGCTGTCAGAGTGCTGTCAATATGCGAAAACTATCTGTCTATTGCCAGATGCCTTAATCCCGTAAGGGGTGGATCACAAACAAATTGCCACCATAGCGCCATGTTCCTCACCTTTCGCAGCCCTCCCCCCAGCTCACACCCCCCACTCTCATATACTTCCCCACTCCATCCCTCCACCTCATTCTCGGCCTCTCCCTCCCTCTCCCCCATCCTCCTCATACATATACTCTCTTCTCGTCAGTCTCTTGCTCTCCATCTTTTCCATATAACCAAACAACCTCGGTGTATTTATTTCTCCTAACGCTTTCTATCATGTCCACATCCACACAACAATGCTTCATAACATCTTCATGTGTCATACTTTCTCTCCATGTAACTCCACATGCTCCTCTCAAATAACTCGTTTCCACTGCTCTTACTCTTGGCTTGTGTCCTTCCAACAAGGTCCAAGCTTCATTTCCATACGTTAGAGTTAGTATCACAATACTGTCCCTATTTCTTATCACTGCTTTCAAAGAACCAGCAACCTTTCTTCCCTGTTGTATCTTTTCAAGCACTTCATCCTCCAAACTTCCATCCTTACTCATCACACTACCCAAGTACTTAAATGCACTCATCACACTTTCCACTACTTCATCATCCAACTGTGCATTCAGTGACTCCATTTCTCTCGAAGAACGTAACTTTACCCTTCCCTACATTCACCTTTAGCTTCCGTTTCTTACACACTCTTCCAGACTCCGATACCAAGCCTTGCAGTTCCCCTTCGTCTTCACCTAACAATAAAGCATCATCTGCAAACAACAGAACAGGAAATTTCAAAACGCTCCCCTCTCTCATTGGGGCCACTTCAACATCCACTGCTCTACCTTGTATCTCTTTTATAACCCCATCTATATACAGGTTCAATAACCATGAAGACATGACACATCCTTGTTTCAATCCAAAATTCAGATAGAAAAATCATGTTCACTATCCACACGCACTGCAGCCTTAACACCCTTATATTCTACATACTCTTCATGGCATTCAACAAATTCCTATTTACTTCGTGTATTTTTAATATTTTCCACGTTCCTTCTTATTCTACTCTCCAATCCATGAAAGCCACATACAACTTCTTTCCCTTCTCTAGAAACTTAAGCACTTAAGACCTAAGGATTAATATCTGATCTTCACAACATCTTCCCTTCCTAAAACCTCCCTGTTTTGCTCCAGCAAAGTCCTCTGTTATTTCCCTAACACTGTCCATAAGTTTTCTACCATAAATTTTTCCCATTACACCAAGAAGACAAATGCCCCTATGATTACCACATGCTTCTTTTTCTCCTTTTCCTTTGTACAGGGGAATAATTATACCTGACTTCCAATCCTCCGGGACTCTGTCTTTCTTCCAGGCCAATCTGCACATCTTCCATATCCATCCTACTATACTCTCTCCCTAGTGCCTCAGCATTTTATCACACACTCCATCAATCCTGGGGCTTTCCCCATTTCAACTTTTTTCATTGCTTCCACTACTTCCATCCTACTGAACTCTTCCTCCCTTCTCATGTCCCACCTTCTCCCGGCAATTCCCCAGCCACTTATACTTCCATTACATTCGTTCTCTATGTTTAGTAATTACTTAAAGAGGTCTCTCCATCTAATCACCTTTTCTCCCTTCTCCACTATCAATCTACCATTTTTGTCTTTCACTCCTCTTCTAACCTCTTTATCACCCTGACTAACTCTCTTTACCCCGTTCTAGAACCTTTTCCTACATTCCCTCAACTTTACATTCAAATTCCTTCTAAATTCGTCATCCACTCTCATCTTACTCTCTCTGACTAATCATTTCACCTCTTTCTTCCTCTCAACATATATAATTCTCTGTTTCGTCTCTCAACTTCCTCCATGCTTCTGCTTCCTGCCCATTCCCTATATGTTTTCTTTTTTTGTGTCACAGCTTCTCTTATCTCTTCATTCCATCATTTTTTGTTCCTTGCACCCTTTTTTGCCTTCTCGTCACTCCACACGCCACCTCACATGCTGCACAGATTTCTTCTGTGAATACTTTGAACACTCCTTTCACCTCCCCCATTTACCCAAAATCATATTTACCCAATCGCTCCTCCACTTCTCTCTTATATTCTGTCATTTATCTATCCTCTTGCAACCTTTCTACCCTCCTTGCATGGGCTACTTCCTCCTGCCCTTGTCTGTTTCAATTCATCCATCGCATTTGTACCTTTTACTTTCACCACAACCAAGTGGTGGCCAGAAAGTCCAGCCCCTTAACCTCTGTATGCTCTTGCAACTATATCATACCTTCTCATTCTCTCATCCACATGCACATAATCAGTCATTGCCTTCCGTTTTTCAGTTTACCACCCACCTTTCTCATTACTCGCCATGTATACCTGTAGATCATTTTGTGCCTAAAGTGGTTTTGGCTATCATCGACTCCCTCCTCGTACAAGTGTCCGCTAGAACACTGCCATGCTCAATTTGCTCATCCACTTCTGCAGGCACACTCGATTCACCAACTATCCATCCATCATCACATTCCCTACATTTTCATTCATATCTCCAGTCAAAAGCACTCCATCACTTCTCTCAAAGTTTTCGATGCACGCTTTCAGATTTGCCCACAACTCTCCTTTCACTCTGCTTGCACGGTCTTCTGTTGGATGATATACACACACACAGTTGCCCACGTTTGTATTCCAACTTCCAGTCTTACGTACAAAGTCCTTGAACTAACTGATCGATACTCTCTTATATTCTCCTTCCATCTCTTGCACACAACAATACATACACCTTCTTTTGCCCTCTCATTCCCACCTTCCCCGCACGTATACCCCATCCATATCCCCGCTCTCTCACAGTCTCATCTCTTCATTTAGTCTCAGTCAGTCCACATATGTCCACTTTTGCACCCTCAAGCACCTGGACAGTCTCTCTCTTTCTTTTACCTCATCATTCGCACCCTTTGCATTCCATGCTGAAATCCGCACCACGTCCTTTGCACTGTCCTGGGTCGTCATTTTCAATAATATGCCCTTAATCTGAACAATGTAGCATTTCTTTTATCCAGAAGTTATTCTCTGCTGCACCTCTGTCAGTTATTCAGTTAGCATTTTATTTTGCCCTTGATTTTATTAACGTGAGATGTTAATTTTTACCATATATGTATCAGCATAGCGCACATAAACATCATACATGAGAAAATTAACTCATAAGCCAAGACATAATTAGTTCAATATACAGCAGGTATTAGAAAGCTTTCTAAGTTTACGTGAATACCAGGAGGGAAAGAAAGTAGAAATAGTGTGAAAATTTGATTTTGAAGGTTCAGGAAGCGCTCTTTTCTCTCCCACTCCAGCTCAGCTCCTTCACCACCATGACGTCTTTTTTATATTGAGCTTTGAATCAATGATGTCGTTGTGAATGAATTATTAAAAGCAATATCTTACGTCACCACCTCGAAAATTCCGTCCAAAACTATATAAAATAAATAATTTACAAAAGGGGGTAAAACATCACAAAATATTTTACACACATGGTTGGTTTTCCCAAGCCCAATAACGTCGTCTGGCAGTAGCTCTAAAAATACTACATAACTTTCATTTATATGTCCAGATGTCTACCAAGATAGTTTTACTCCTTTATTTCAGTGTGGACTTCTCCGAGCTTAATAAAATCGTTTAACGTTATCGGGAACAAAATACATTGTTCTTATTCCGTGGTCAAAGTATTAAGAGGGAGTTCTCTCAGTGAAGGGGTTAGGAAATCGACTAACACCTTTTGCAATGGAAAGTCTTTTATATTTTATTCGTGTTACCGCCTGAAGATTTTATTCAACATAAGATAAAGCCCTCGCACGGAAGGGGTTAGAAACAGTGTCCACTAATCCCTTCTGCGCCTGGTCCTGCTTCCACGTGGTGTGGACTCGTATGGGTTTTCTGCACCACTGCTAAAAAAGTATAACACCACCATCTTTCACTGGAACCCCCATAATATGGCGAAATAAGACATGACGGTAAATACTGGTCTTAGTAGAGTCAGATCCAGTTACTTCGTTTTAGTGTTAAGTTAGACTTCGAACTGGGTTAGAATGGCGCATCTCAACGGTTTGTAGTTCCGCAGATTTTACGCTACGTCCACAAATTTCCAAAGCAAGAAGAAATATGCCACCCCAACCCGTCCTGAAGACCTAACCTATCCGGTAAAAAATGTACTGTACCTGTGAGTCAATTATATTCATACCTTTATTTACTGCTATGCTGCATATTCCTTACATTATGGAAGGTTTCGCAGATGTGTTCCACCTCCAAGGAGAGATCACCACCATATTCTTCCATACGCTGCTGCGGTCATCACTGCCGTAGGATGAGGCAGAAGCAATGGAACTATTGTCCTTAAAGCCAGAAGAATCGAAATACGGGCTGTTTTATGGATGTGGTGTGTCGTGAAGCCACGTTGGCTATCCATGTCATGTCTACTATATGTTGTCATGTGAACTCAGTGGCGTACCTGAGAGGGGGCGGGGTGGCTGTCTGAAACTGCCCCCCGGGCCCCCAATTGAGGGGGGGGGGCAAAAAAAAATTAAAAATTTATAAGCTTTTTAATTGATATTTAAAAATATATATATATATATATATATATATATATATATATATATATATATATATATATATATTTATCATCCCGACAATCCCGGCTGAGATATTAGATATGTTTGGAGAGTTAAGGGGGCTAAGTTCTTTGCGGGGCCCGGGGGCCCCGCAAAGAACCTAGCCCCTCGAGCCCCCAAATCTCTAGGTACGCCCCTGTGTGAACTCCAAGGAATATTGATTATGTTCAGCCATGCTGAGGGTAGACTTGTGAAAGTTGGCAATGGTAGATCTACCAACTGTATATCTAGTTCTTGGGATTTTTCCTGAAGTCTCCTCCTGTGCAGTTTATTCCACATTGCATATGTTGTTAGTCTTGTTTATGCTACTGGTGCAAAACGTGTCAACATTAAAGTGCAATACATAACATACATGATAAATTAAGGTTTATGATGGAAAATACACCGCTAAGTAAAAGGCACTAGAAACTTCTCCTATGCCAACAAAAATACGGCCAGACACACTGGGATCTATGGATGGGCGTCCTCCCGCGGTACAGCCACACACTATAACAGACTTAATTTCCCCTCGTCTTTCACCAAACTTTGCTGTTCCTGTTGCTGTTCTTGTGTTGTGTCCTTAACTGTGAGTGTGTGGGGGATCAAGTGTACAGGACCTTCACCCACTCTCACACGTCCATCACTCTGCTCTCCACTTCACGCTATTCATGCACCTTCCTCGCTAATGGAAAAAGAATTAAACATGTCGCTGAAGAGTAAATATATTCTGATGATATTTGAGAAAACGGATGGAATAAGGATTTTCGTGTACAAATAAAGCGATCGCAGCTATAAAAAAAAAAAAAAAAAAAACGCAAGGAGAAACCACTTTCCTCCCGTAAAAATTGACAATACACACAGTATATGCGCCATGCATATTTTAACTTTACAACTGTGTCAGTGCACAATAGTCTGACATGCATCAAGCAAAGCCTTCAGATGTTCATTCAGTTTACATTTTGCTTGCTTTTTTTTTTTTTTTTCCTGGGAGGAGAGGAATGTACTCGAAAACCAAAGTTGCAATACTAATTCTAAATTCTAACTCTGAAATTGCAATCCTAGAACTCCAGTTCCAGCACTAACTCCATCTGCAGCTCAGAGTTCTAACTTTAACCCTTACGAAACCAACGAGGACACCACCACCGCCACCACCATCTCCGCCTCCACCATTACCACAAAAGCAACAAAAACAATACCGCAACAAACTTCATCTCCCTCATAAACACCAACAACTGTTGCGAAAAACACTGAAAATTTTTGTTTTCCTTGCAGCTGCAGTAGAAATGAGGACCAAACAGGCAGAGAGAATTGTATGTGCGGTAACTGTAAGCAGTATTCTCGAGGATTTAGGATGATATTTTAGCACTTCTTTCTGAGTCACATTGTACGAATAAATAATATTGTAATATATTGTTACATGTCACAAATCCTACAAGGCAAGATTTTATCATTTTCAGCAGCTCGTCCTACACCTTGCGCGAGAATCAGCCTGTGTGTGTGTGTGTGTGTGTGTGTGTGTGTGTGTGTGTGTGTGTGTGTGTGTGTGTGTGTGTGTGTGTGTGTGTGTGTGTGTGTGTGTGTGTGTGTGTGTGTGTGTGTGTGTGTGTGTGTGTGTGTGTGTGTGTGTGTGTGTGTGTGTGTGTGTGTGTGTGTGTGTGTGTGTGTGTGTGTGTGTGTGTGTGTGTGTGTGTGTGTGTGTGTGTGTGTGTGTGTGTGTGTGTGTGTGTGTGTGTGTGTGTGTGTGTGTGTGTGTGTGTGTGTGTGTGTGTGTGTGTGTGTGTGTGTGTGTGTGTGTGTGTGTGTGTGTGTGTGTGTGTGTGTGTGTGTGTGTGTGTGTGTGTGTGTGTGTGTGTGTGTGTGTGTGTGTGTGTGTGTGTGTGTGTGTGTGTGTGTGTGTGTGTGTGTGTGTGTGTGTGTGTGTGTGTGTGTGTGTGTGTGTGTGTGTGTGTGTGTGTGTGCCATTACTACTCTAGGCTATATGAATTATTTCAATGAAACTTCCTGTTGAGTTCGTCTGGTTATTCCGAAGGTCTTCCACTATATACATAATTTTTAGGGAGGTCAGCCTCCTCACCAAATATAAATTTCTCAGAAACACTGAAGAGAGGGCGGATATGGCTATGATATCTTAGTACATGGACTACGATGGACTCTCATCCGTAATGCAATATTGGGAGCGTGGCCCCTCAGTGATTCATGAGGGGGTCAGCCGTCTCCTACAAATAAAAATAATCAAAAATAAGGGAAATAACATATGAATTTTAACGAAACACTCAAGTCAGTGAATATGGTTCCTTGATAATTCTTCAAGTATATGAAATTTTCCACCATTATTTTTAGGAGGGGTCAGACTCCATTACTTATAAGGAATAAAAGAGGGGAAGGAGGGCAGATATCACTTTGATATATTAGTAGGCTACATGTTATAGCATGAACTACCATCCGCGGACCGCTTCTACCACCACCATCACCACCACCACCACCACCACAACAACAACAGCTACTGCTACCACTACTGCTACTACAACAACTACTACTACTACTACTATTACTACTACTACTACACACTGAGTGTATCCTAAGATATCACCCCTTCACATACCGTATGTCGCCATTACTATCATGGGGCTTTTACATCGGGGTTCATTTTTTTTTTTTTTTGGACGCAGTAGTATTATTTGCAACTCTCTTAAATCGGCATACATATCGCAGGATTGGGTATCCAGTGTCTATGTTGTTCTGAACGCACAGGAAGAAACTGAGCATCTACTTTATGACTTTCTGGAACTGATATAGACTGCAGAAATATCATACAACGGAATGCACGCGGCATATGCAATAAATTAAACTAATAAAGAAGAAGTGCTACAGATTTTCCTAAACTGACCAGTCACGATTCTGTATATGGAATTACAAACTGACAAGACAAAACAGTACTGTGTTGTGGTGGTTTTGGGGAAACCAGACAGTCAGTGTGTTATTACAAGCCATTGTTGGAACCCGCCCTGATAGACAGCAGGGAGAGTGGAGGAGAGGGGAAGCATAAATATACACATATATATATATATAGATAGATAGATAGATAGATAGATGTGTGTGTGTGTGTGTGTGTGTGTGTGTGTGTGTGTGTGTGTGTGTGTGTGTGTGTGTGTGTGTGAGAGTGTGTGTGTGTGTTCTTTTACTGTAGAGTTGAAATTTTCCATAACGAAATAACAGGAACAGGCTCTTTGAATTATGAATAAAAATTTTCTATTAAAGATCATACTTTTCGGTTTCATATTTCATGACCAGTCATTTCAGTTCTGTGAAGATGGCTTTTTAATATAGTGCAGTACTTACCCCGGCACTACTAGTTATGCTTCCTAAGCTGAATAGTCTGGTGGTGGCAAAAATGAAATTGAAATTAGGTATTGTACTGAAGGCCTTTCGAGTAACACGTACTCACTTCGTTTTTTTCTTACTCTTCTCCATGCCTCTTTCATCATGTTATTACCTCGAGTCATGTCTCGTCTCCTCCCCTCTTGCTCTGTTTTATCCTTACCCTTCCCTACACCTCTGTGCTTCTATTGTTCTTTCTGCGTCCTCATTTCTCTCTTCCTTCTCTTTCTCTTCTTCTTTTCTCATTTCCTTGTCAATTTCTTCCTCTTTTGTTCTTTTATTGGTCTTTTTTTTATTGCCATCATGCCTATGTTTACCTTCCAGCATGTTTTTCTCTTTCAGTTTTCTTTTCCTCCTCCTCCTTCTCATCATCATCATTATCATCTTCTTCTTCTTCTTCTTCATCGTCGTCGTCGTCTTCCTCCTCCTCCTCCTCCTCATCCTCCTCCTCCTCCTCCTCCTCCTTCCTCGCTTAATTAACCTCGAATGTGTTTTCCCTCCATCCATACCTCTCACCTCGCCCTACTTTCTTCCATTCCTCCCACCACTAAGAGAGAGAGAGAGAGAGAGAGAGAGAGAGAGAGAGAGAGAGAGAGAGAGAGAAAGAAAGAGAGAGAGAGATGCAGAAAGTTGAGGAGATACGAGAGAGAGGAATGCTAATGGAAACATATAGCAGCAATAAAGGAATGACAACAGTTAAGATAAAGGAAGAGACGTAGAGTACTAAGCTAAGCGGGAAGAGTAGTTTGAGAGATAGAAAGGAAGAGGAGGAGGAGGAGGAGGAGAAAGGGGAGGAAAAGGGGAAAGGGGAGGAGAAAGGGGAGGAGGAGGAGGAGGAGCAGAAACAGGAAGGAGTGAGAGAGATAAGGGAGAAGGAGGAGCAATAATGAGAAATAAAAAAAAAAAGGTGGAATGTCAGGGTAAGGAAAACTTGATGAAGAAAGAAACAGTGGTAGGGAGGAGAGAATAGGAGGAACGGATGCAAGGAAGAAAGGGAAAAATGAAGGGAAAGTGAGATGCATGACAATAAATAACTAGAGGAAGAGGGGTATACTGATTACTGGGGGCGGGAGAGCGAGAGCCAGATGTGAACAAGAGGGAAGGAAAAATAGATGAAGAGATAATGAGAGAAAACGGGAGAGAATGAGAGCGAAGAAATTAGTGGGAGACCCACGGAGAACAAAGAGGAAGTGGTTAGTGGCGGAGACAGAAAAACCTGGTGGGAAAAGGAAAGAACAGGAGAGACAAGAGGGAATGAAGAGGTAATGAGAGAGCAGGAAGATGGAATGAGAAGGGGAGTGGGGTAAAGGAGATGAAATGAGAGGGAAGGAGAACGTAGGAGAGGGAAAGGGGTGACAGAGAAAGCAGCGATAATCGGATGGCATGAAAAAAGGAATGAGATAGAAAGACGGAGAAAGAAAGAGAGAAGAAATATGAGGTAAGTGAGACGAAGTGAGAGTGAAAGTCGAGATAATGATAGAGGAAGGTAGAGAGTGAGAGAGGGTTCGTGTGAGGTAGGGTTGCCTTCTGGTCACTGTGTAAATATCAACGACCTCGCTCTTCACTCCCACTCATCCCCTTCTCCCTTTTTCTCTTTCTCTTCCTTCTCTTCCTTCTTTTTTTTTTTCCCCTCTCCTTCCTTTCTTTCTTTTGCTTTTACTTTTTAATCCTCTTTTTACAGCACTGTCTCGTAACCGTTTAAGAACCTATTTTATATCTTGCTAAACTAATCATTTATTCTGACTCCTTTCCGTGCGGCCATTTTTTGCTAGTGTACTCTATAAGGGCGAAAATTTTACGACATACTGCACCGTATGAGAGAGATGACTGGTTTACAAACCTACGCTCACAGCACTTAATTCAAGTTTTGAACTTAGATTACGCAGCTTTACATCACAGACAAAGCTCAAGATGTCCTGAAATTCCAAGTTCCAGGGTTGCAAACATCGTCCTTAATCCTGAACACATAAATGGCAACTGACGATACTCTTACTCTAAGACAAACTGTTTTAATCCCCACTTGGAAACCTTGCAAGGTCTGAGGGTCAATGCAGCATTAAAGTCTGACTAAAAATCTGTCAAACTGCCTGAAGGGATTAAAGAGGATGGGTATGGTTGAATGGATCTTCACTGGTTGAGGACACCAAAAGTATAAAGGGATTATGAGAGGCGATGAAATTAATGATAATGAATATTAATGCACAAGTGTCATGTGACGTGCAGATAATATACGTTCTTTTGGTGTGTCGTACGTGTACTAGTGGAGTTTGGGGACGAGTTTTCTGATTTACAGTATATCCCACACCTTATCTTGCTGTATAAAATAGTCTGATTATAGTTAGTATGAAATCTTCCGCCACTGATTAATGATGACAGGAAAGCTTAGAAGCGTTTCCATCTCAACCCCCCTGAATGACCTCTGAGACTGCTCGTGTGGCAACAGACAGTGAGACAACGGCGGAGAGTTGGTGAAATGCTAAGCCTTTGTGTCTGGTGTTGTCAGCGTGTGATGTCGCTTCACCCGCCAAAGGTCATTTGTATTAAGTGAGCAGGGAAAAAAAGCTAGATTGGGTTGCATGCCTTGGCACGGCTACTCACGCTGGTAACTACTGTCACAGCGAGTAGGTGGCGTGGCGGACGATTTAATTTTAACTAACACCAGATAATTTTAAACAGTAGGATAAGGTGTAGGATATAACTCAGAAAACTCGTCCCCAAAGTCCGCTAGTAAACGTACGACACACCAAAAGGAAGTATATTCTCTTCAGCCGTCACACATCACCTGGCATTTATGCACTAATATTCATCATCATCATTATCATCATCAACTCTCTCTCTCTCTCTCTCTCTCTCTCTCTCTCTCTCTCTCTCTCTCTCTCTCTCTCTCTCTCTCTCTCTCTCTCTCTCACACACACACACACACACACACACACACACACACACACACACACACACACACACACACACACACCTAGGGATATCACATTCAGATCTGGTGTTATAGTGTTAGCGGTGGTGTTTTAACAACGTGTCGGTGGGGCCATATGGATAAAGTGAACATAACGATATCAATTTCAGGCCGTCAGACTGTTTTCTGTTATGATGATGCAGTTTTACCCCATGCTTTCCCCTCTTTGATGGACTAAGGTGTCGGCCATATATAGAGGCTTTTGTGTATATGTGTAGCACTTTGCGACTGGATCTCTCTTCCTGACGTCAGCTAGTCTTCCATGGGTGGGACGGAACACTGCATCCCTCGGTTGGCAGCATGCGCTCTGATTTACTGAGCCATGATGGATATTCAAAATCTCATTGTTGTAGCTAGAACTGAGCCGAGGGAAAAGAGGAGACGAGGCGGGGTGGAATGGTGGTGGATGGTGGGTGAGGGGGTGAGGGCAAGGGGAAAGTACACGCAGTCAGAGCTCTGCACCCAGTAAAGATGGATGTTGTCGTTGTCCAGTGTGGGCAAGGCGATGGATTAATTAAAACTTTTCTCCAGCAACAACAACAACAACTACACGTCCACCACCACCAACAACAACAACAACTACAATAACAACAACAAAATAGCAGCCATCAGCAGCAGCAACAACTTCAGACGGTGCTCAGAGACCACAGCAACGCCGCACCTAAACATTGGCAGACCTTTTCATCGGTCTCCTCCAAAATCGTACAGTTTTTTCTTAGACCCACACACAATCTTTGCCAGTTTTGATGCAGATCGGATAATGCTTTGATAATATAGTTACTAATATGGATACATACACATTTTAATTATCGGTATAGTGAGTAAATATGTGTTAGTTATAAATATGGGATCATTGCGAACATACATTAGTATAAGTACTTTGCTTTGCATATGTAATTAATTCATTTATTATTTGGTAACCACTTGGAGTTAAATTTGTATGTTTTCTTTATTTTCATGTTCAACTCAATCGATCATTTTGTCCGTTAAGACTTGTATCAAAACTTATTCACTAGCTGGCATCTGAGAGATGGTATTGGAGGGCTATATAAGCTCCTTTCTCCTCACCTCACAATTGTATTATTATGAATGTTGTTTTAGAGAACAGATGAAAGCTTGGTATTCCACTTCTCATTTTTCCTGGCGAGTTATACTTCATACATAACGATACATGTACAGTAAATAGATACATACATATTAAAAACATGTATAGAAGCCAACTGAGATTCCAGTGGCTACGCTTTTGGCGTGATTGACTACAACAACAACAACAGTACCACCACCACCACCACCACTACTACTAACAACAACAACAACAACAAGCAAGCAAGCAAGCAAGCAAGTGACGTACGCATATACCAGACATTTCGCTAAACGTAATGTATACTTCGTTCCTCCCGTTACTAATTAGATGCTAGACTTCTCCAGGACCGTTTGGTACTCGTTTTCTTGCGACCACGTGCCCCTGACTGGTGTACACCTGTGGCAGCTTGTGTCCGTAGTACCCTCCTGCTAGTGCCTGCTCATCTGATGGAGAAGTTTTCAGAAAAGGATCTCAGCAACTTTTTACAACAAACAAGTTTCTGTAACAATGAATAATTTTTCGTAGATGACACGACTGAATCAGAAGGGATGTGATAGTGAGAGAGTCATTCAGACTTTACGATAAGCAAGTCTCCGTGACAGTGAAGCAACAGTGGGAATCATTTTGCTGTATATATATTATTTTTCACCGTACTGTTAATTTTAGTTTGGCAGTTGTGCAGGTAGATATAGAGGTATAAACAAGTAATTCGTATACACAAACTCAACATAGTCTATAAATATATATGTAACCTGTAACCATACCCAGTTCCTCATTTGACACAGCAGCCCTTATTCAAAAACTTGTTAGAGTTTAAATTGTGTGTTAATTTCGGTGTTATACTTTTGCCACCACTCATATGGCTAAATGAAATCCCACAACCAAACTCGTGTGAATATGATAGTGAAAACTAGAAAAAAAAAAAGTTTCTGAAAAGTTTCTGAATATATATACCACTTTCATGGTTGAAATAACTATATTCAAGCCAACGCCAGACAGTTATATACGGCTGGGAGTAAGTGGCATTAATTTAAGTGTGATATTGTCAACAGTAGCCTTCCCATGGTGTGAACAACTCTACTGTTCTCTCCCAGCTAATGTTATACAATTTTCTTCAGTCAAGAGCGAGTCATAGGATCCTGAGATAATTATGACCGCCACCATTAACACATTGAAGGTAGGAGTAACGATTTGGTTCCATGGTCCATCGTCAGGAGATTTTATTCAGCCAAGAGTGAGTATAAGATCCAAAGTGTGAATACTGTCACTATTAGCCCTCTCATGGTCGGAAGAAGTCCAGCATTCTCTTCAAGATGGTTGTATTCATCCGTGAGTAATTCATGGGATGCCGAGAATATTAACAGTTATGAAGACCTGTTTATCGTGAAAACTGGGTAAGACTACTTATGACTACTTTCCCTGCTTCTTTTTAACATCCCAGTCCTACTCGGTTCCTCTCTCTCTCTCTCTCTCTCTCTCTCTCTCTTCTTATCACTTCTTCGTACCATCCTCCTTCCCAGTTCCTCCTCTCTCACTCCCTCTTCTTCCCCCGATTTGACAATCCTTTCCAAACAGCCCCGATAATAGAAAAGGAAGAAGACAGAGGTGCCATGAAAATTCACACCAACCAAAATGTACATTAGGATAAGTGAGATTATTCCAAAGACGACAAGTAAACGAAAGGATACTCCAAAAACGAAACAAAAAAAAATCTTTATCAGGAGTTTTCTTAGTACATCTCTCGGCCTTTTTAACCCCTTCAGTTCGACAACGTTTATATCATTTAGTTCTTGTTATCACCAGACGATTTTATTCAGGTATCGAGACATTTTTACCGAGATATTTATCGGGCAACAGAGTGCAAATCTTGGTGCGAATATCAAAGGCCACTCGATTCAGATGTCTATCCACCTTTTCATGGGTTAGTTGGTAAAATGAGTGCCTGAAGGTAAGACCTAGGGGAAGTAGCTGCAGTAACCTGGGTAGGGAGGTGTCCTGTATCCATGGATTGTGAGTGAAGGGCCGACCACAGGTTCAAAGAGCTAAATTACAGGGATGAGCACCGCGGCTAAGCGTCTCATGGCGTCTGCTCACACTTTTACATTTTTAAGGTATATATTTGATAGTTACACAATTAATTATCCACCTCCTCATTCTGAACCTGTCAGGGTGACTCGATGGCACACTGATAGGGCAAACTGGGATGGATTAAAAATTATCTTGCTGACATTCCATGGCAGTCTTTCTTCTCTAGTGATCCCAATTCTACCCAGTCCCACATTTGTGACTTAATACTAGCTGGTATGGATTTATTCATACCAAGTCAGTAGTTCACTAAAAGACTGAACTCTCCAAAATGGTTTAATGGCAACTGTGCCAGAGCAACAACCCAAAAGTCGTTAGCATATAACTCTTACTTAAAATAAAAAAACATCTGAATAACTCTCTCAGTTTTAAATTTCTTGAAATCATGCAAAAGCTGTAATAAATCTAGCTAAATCAAACTTTCTTCAAAAGCAAGCATCAAAACTACTTAACAGCCCTAATGACTATAGAATATTCTGGTCAACTCTTAATTATTTCAATAATAACTTTAACAAATCATCATCCATTCCCCCACTAAAATCTTCAGACGGCAACATTACAAATGACCCGCGTGGGAAAGCATATATTTTTGCCAGTACATTTGCCAGAAATTCTACCATAAACGATGCCAACCAGAATGTCCCAGTACTAGAACTTGATTCTCCCGAAACTGTTCCACTTAAAATACAAAGATACGTAGAATCCATCCTAGACAATTTACCTACCAGCAAAGCTCCAGACCCAGATGGAAATCCGCTAGTTGTTTTGAAAAAGTGTTCCCCCGAACTTGCCTCTGTTCTAGCTAAATTGTTCGGACTATGCATACATACTTCTTCATTCCCAGATTCATGGAAAGAAGCCAATATCCACCTAATTCCGAAGAAAGGAAGCTCCTCTGACCCCTCTGATTACAGATCAATAGCTGTCACATCTTCTCTTGGTAAGGTATTTGAAACTTTAATTAATAAGCACATTCCTAAACATCTTGAATCTAATAACTTAATTAGTGATAGACAGTATGGTTTTCGCCACGACAGATCCACCATTGACATACCCAATCTCCTAACTCATACCATCCATCAATCAATTGACCTACATGGAGAAGCTCATGCAGTAGCCCTTGATATTTCTAAAGCTTTCAACAGAGTATGGCACCGTTCCCTGCTGTCCAAACTCCCTTGCTATGGACTAACGTCTTTTGTTCCTTTGATTTCCCCATACCTCAGTGACAGGAAAATAAGAGTAAAAGTAGATGATATATATTCCAATTTCCACTCAATTACCTCCGGCTTACCGCAGGGATCAGTTCTGGCGCCAACCCTGTTCCTGGTTCATATTAATGATCTCTTATCTGTCACCCACAATCCCATCCACTCATATGCAGATGACTCAACATTACATAGTTCATTCACACTCAGACACCATTTACAAAATCTAATATCTCTACCTCTCAACTCATTACAGCCATCTCCATAAATCAAGACCTAACTACGATCAGTGAATGGGGACAATACAACCTTGTCTCATTTAATGTTAGTAAAACTAAATATATACAATTTACTAATAGACAGATATTGCCAGATTCGTACATTACCTTCAGTGCTACTAATATTCCCATCTCCAAAAGTATTGAAATTCTCGGCGTCTCACTTACCTATGCCCTCAGCTGGACATCTAATGTTAGATCACTTGCTAAAACCACCTCAAAGAAACTTGAATTATTGTACAAAGTCCGTAACTTCTTCATTGACGACAGTTAGCTATAATTTATAAGAGTCATGTGCGGTCTCAGCTTGAATATTGCTCACCCTTGTGGAATGGATGTGGAGAGGTTGCATTAAAACAACTAGATTAAGTTAAGAACAAAGCTGTTAGAATTATTAACAACCCTGCCATCACAAGTAAATTACCTCCCCTACAAGTAAGAAGGAATGTTGCCTTCCTTGCATTATTTTACAGATATTTTTAAGGCAAATGCTCAGACGAAGTTGCGTCCACGGTGCCACCTCTCCATGCCTTCCCTCGTGCTACACGGGCATCTGGTAGCGCTCATGACTGGAATGTCACTCAGCCATATTGTAGAACTTCTGCCTATCAGAATTCTTTTATTCCCCGAACTGCATCTCTCTGGAACTCGCTTCCCCAGAGTTGTTTCCTTCCAGACTTCAACCCACAGCTGTTCAAGTCTAACTGTTATAGATATTTTATGAACAGATGACACCAGTAATCTGGTGTATGGATAATATATTTTTTTATTCATTTGTTTTTCCTTCCTCTGTTCTGTTATTTAAAAAAAAAAATAATCTGTACGTAGTCTGAGTCATTAACGACGCATAGTAAATGAGGCAAGAGATTTCTTGGAAAAAAAAAATAATAATAGCTTGACTCGTATGAGAAATAATAGAGTACTCAGCAAAGAACACAGTCTTTATTGCTTTCAGTCCAGTGTTCTGTAATCAAACCCGGGCTGGAGGAGAGACTGGGTGCTATGTTTTGAGTAGTGTGTGTGTGTGTGTGTGTGTGTGTGTGTGTGTGTGTTAACAATATATATATCTCAAATAGTTTTTACATGATTTTAACCAATTTTGGTAGAAGGGTTGGGGTTCATCCAATGAGTATATCTATTGTTTTAGAAAAGGTAAAAGGGCTAGGTCAAATGCTGACATAGCAAAATCGGCTTTATTAGTCTGTATCCGATTTTTAGAATGTAAGGCAAGAATGCAGTAACTCAGTTTTGAGGGTAAGGTTAGCATAAACAGTTTTTATCCCTTTTTAGGCCAAACTCTAGGGAAGGGCTGTGTGTGTTTTGAACCGATCTTGGTGGAAGGGATAATGGTTAGGCAAGAATGAAGTAAAAAGTACAATGGAGTACAAAGGAATACAACGGAAGGCAAACAGTAACAGACCTAAAGATCTTTTCGAGGCTGCTTGTTACAGAGTAAACAGTGACTACAAGATCCAATGACTACAAGATCTAAGGATAAGGATAAGGATAAGGACAGTAAAGCAAGAAGGCGCCTCCCACCACCAAACCCTCTAGTTAAAACTGGCAAGAAAAAGTGAGAAAAACCACCATGCAGCATGAAAAAACTGACATGGAAATTTTGTAGGAAAGCAACAAGGAAAAGTTACATTCTATAATACTTTATCTATACGCTACCAGTTTGAATAACCTGAAAGAGAAAATAGTAAAGGAAAATGAATAATGAAATAATAAATAATTATGACACGACACTATGTGTAGGTACGGTGAGTTAACGGGGCATTTGTAGACACAGCGTGGAAATTGCACAGTGCACAGTGTTGATGTTCAGGGGTGGTGCAGCAGCCGTGCCTGGCACTTTTAAGGTAGGCAGCAGTTAATCAGGCCCCACCTCCATTCACTCCGCTAAGACAAGGAACTTTCCCATGTGGAACTGGTACACAAGTTTCCTTCTGAAGCAGTGACCCCTGGTATATTAAAAAAATCCCGATGGTGGTCACTTCACTAACAGGGACTCTCAGTGATCCACAGCCCATCACAGGTCAAAAGTAAGAGTTGTATCCGTTAACTCAGGGCAATGTGTGCATATCCTAGTCTGTGCTTATACTATATTTGCATTTAAATTGATCCGGGCTCTGAGAAAAAAAAAAAAAAAATCACATACACGAGTGTTTAATTCTGGGGATTAGACGACAGACACTTATCCAAGTGAGCTTTAAAGGTTAATACTGTATCACAGTATACTAAATTGGAGGGTAATTTGTTCCATATATTTACAACTCTGATAAAGAAGAAATGCTTAGCTTCATGCGACTGGAATCGTTTGCCAAATATTTTGTGCCAAATGCCTCTAGTATCATTTGAGTGATCAACTGTGAAATATTTATCAACAGCCATGTTATCGGGCCCTCTGAATATTTTAAATACTCGAATTAAGTATCCTTGTAATCTGCGTTTAGTTAGGGTGAAGAGATTCAGGGCGTCTAAACTCTCCTCGTATGGTTTGTTTCTCAAGCTAGGTATCATTTTGGTTACCCGACGTTGTACTCTTTCAAGTTTCTCTATATCTTTTTTGTAATAAGGTGACCAGAACTGGACACAATACTCTAAATGTGGGTGAACTAGAGAATTATATAAGGTGAGGATGATAATATTGGATTTTTTTCGAATGCATACCAATGATTCCGATTAATTTGTTGGCTTTCTTAACAGCCTCCATACAGTGGTTGCTTGGTTTAAGATCATTTGTTATTATTTTCACGACTGACATTATCAAGTTGAATGTTAATCATGGTGTAACTGGCATTTTCATTTCTATTGCCAATATTTAGCACTTTGCATTTACTAATATTACGGTCCATCTCCCAGGTTTGGGCCCAGTTAAACAGCCGATCCAGGCCACTCTGTATTGCCTGCCTCTGTAAAGATGTGTCTGTTCTGTTACCAATTTTAGTATCATCAGTAAATTTGGTTATTTTACAATTTTAAATCCTCATCTATATCGTTTATGTATATTAAAAACAGAATAGGACCCAGTACTGAGCCCTGTGGCACACCACTAGTAATATTGTTCCGGTCTGATTCTTTACCATTTATTACGACCCCCTGTTTACGTTCTGTAAGCCATTATCGATCCACCCGAGCACATTCCCTCTAAACCCATGCGCATTCAATTTCTCAAGTAATCTTTTATAGCAAACTTTATCAAATGGTTTTTGAAAATATAGATTTACACTGTCAACAGATCTGGTCTCATCATATATACTGGACATATCATAGGAGAAATCCAAGAGATTCGTGAGGCAAGAGCGATTGTTTAGAAAACCATGTTGTGAATCTTTGATAAGCATTTTTATTTCTAAGTGCTTAACAGATTTATCTCTGAGAATAGTTTCCAACAACTGGCACATTACTGAAGTTAAACTTATTGGTCGATAATTTCCTGGCTGCGATTTGTTGCCTTTTTTGAATATCGGGGTTACATTTGCTAGTTTCCATTCACGAGGCACCTTACGGTTTCTTAGTGATTTATTAAATAGCTTGGCTAATGGCTTTGATATTACATCCACTACTTCTTTCAGAATGAGCAGAGATATTCTGTCTGACCCTGATGTTTTACTCTAAGTTTACAAATGGCAAGTCGTACATCATTCTCGCTAACAGTAATGTCGTTAATTATGCTGCCCTCTTCTAAGGTAACAGGAAACGCTGTGGGAATGGACTCTGTATTTCCAATTGTAAATACGGATGCAAAGAACGTGTAATTAATTACAGAGCAAATTGTAGAAGGTCAAGGTCGCAAGGCAAAGTTAGATGTTCTGCAATTTGACCAGTTGGTGAGCTCGTGTGTTGTAGTCTAAGCATTCTTGTCTTATATTTTATTCTTGCTGTCACCAAAAGATTTAGTTGACGACAAACTCTGTAGCGCAGTAGTTAATGAAAGCTTTATGAATTTAACTCCTGCAGCTCGAAATGTTCCGTCAGAACTGCACAATGTCGTCTGGAGACAACAAGAACAAAATAGACCTATTTCTCTAGATTCCAGGGGTTAATTTACAGCTCTCAGCATAACATCCCCCTCCCCTAATCCCTCGCCTCCATCCACTCTTTCCTTACTCCCCCCAATCCTTTCTCTCCATTCCCTCTCTCTCTTCTTCCCTTTCCCTTCCTCCCTTCTTCCCCCTTCCTCTTCTTCCTTCCTCCCCCCTCCATCCTTTCCTTCCTCTCCTCTCCATCCTTCCCTTCTTTCCCCTCCCTTCTCCTCCCTCTCTTCCTCTACCCTCTTCCTCTCCCAGTTCCCTCCCCCCGTTCCCCCTCCCTCTCCCTCATCACTCCATTCATCCCTGGCCAACGCGTAGGAATCTCAGGCTGTGAAAGATAGGAATGTGTGTAAATGCTGTTGACGACTGAAAAAACGAATATAATATATTTGCACAAAGCATTGAATTATATATTTTATAGTCAGTGCGTCGTTAGTATTCAGTTTCGCACGTCTTCTCTCTCTCTCTCTCTCTCTCTCACGGCCTCAAAAGGGTATGTGATCGTGTCAAACATCGGACCCACACTAAAGTGTACGGGACAATGAATGTCAACACAGAAACAAGAGAGCGAGGGAGAGAGAGAGAGAGAGAGAGCGGTATCTTTTGAATTTTCGCAACTCGTATGTTCGTGTTTTGCCTCATCACATCGTGAGGTCTCCCCTCAGCTGAAAGAAATCGTCTGGAAGTAGCAAGATTGTGGATACGATTCATCTTAGTGATAGAATTTTTTATATAAAAAATTTACGTAAGATATAAAATTGTTCTTTAATATCTTCAACCTGAGGCCGTCATCTTCTTGTTCTTGATACGTCTAAGTTGTTTCGTTCAGCTTAGCAGAGGCCATTTGTAGGGACAGGCTTGGAAACAGCCTCCAGTACTCTTTCACATACTGATTTTTTGCCTAAGATTAATAAAATCGTTTTAAGACTGCGAAAATACAGTGCACCATACGCAATGGCACTGGACAGGATACTGATGTTTGGTGGCTCACGCTTGATTTCTTCAGTACGATGTCGTCTTCTTTATTTTCTTCTATCGACACTGTGTCCAGACGATTTTATTCAGGTTGGGAGACTTTCTTTTTTGGAACTGGAGGGGTTCACATCCTTCATCAATACATTCACTACCAGAAGTTTCTCCTTTGCTGAATAACGTCGTCTACAACATCAGGAATAAACTAAAGAAAGATGTCAGCTGAATCGAGGGGGCTAGGCCTACCCGGACTTGCACTGTGTTGGTGACTTTGCCTCGTGGAATTCTGAATCCGTGATTTTAGAATCTGATTTGTCTTGGACCCGTATTCCCGTCAGCTAAGGAAACACTCTACAACAGTAATTGTTTGACAGTCTATCTCAGTGGATGGCCAGCACGTCTTCTTCTGTATTTGCTTTAGAGCCTATATCCATGCCATATCTCTCAGGCTGCTATGACTCATTTTCAGGAGAAAAAAAAATTATGTACCTATGACTCATTCTCATAAGGATTATAATCATCTGGTAGCATCAATACATTACCAAAGGAGACGCAACCATCAAAGATAAAGACAGTGCATGCAAGAGACTATTAAGGTATAAATTTATGAAATAAACTGGCAATTAAAAGTGCTAAACGCTAACCCATATACTATATATATATATATATATATATATATATATATATATATATATATATATGTGTGTGTGTGTGTGTGTGTGTGTGTGTGTGTGTGTGTGTGTGAATTTTATGATTAAGTTAAACATGATGTCATTGCTCATAAATTCGAAATAGTGTAAATAATTAATTCTGAGGGAATAATGTGCATGAGTACGCTAATACCTGAGCACCTCAGCAACGATCTTGTCTTCCCGTCTTGTTTGTCATCACTGGGAGGGTGGTGGGGTGGGACTTCCAAGCTACAAAGTTCAAGTGAATATTTTTAATGCAGTGTGATAAAGGCGAACTATGTCAGGGTGAGTTGAGAAAAAGTTGGTTAAAGTCAGCAGGGATGTTAGCGTTCAGGATAAACATCGTTTACAGTGAAATTTTATAACCATGATTCCGGTGACGTCTTGTTTATATTGCTCCTACTAGACAATTATTTTTTGTTAATTATAAAGAAGTTTTCAAAATTAGAGGATCTGATGTAGCATACATTTAGCGGTTTATTTCCAGGGTGCTCTCCGAGGATGAATAAAATCGCATGGGAGCAGTAAGAATAAAGTAAGAAAGACGTCGTCTACAAATGGTTAACAATGGCAGTGAATAGAGAGGTTGCAAGTTCGATCTCGGGTGTTGCAGGGTACAGTTTATGGAATAGATGTCGCCATGTTCGCTCTTCTTCTTATGGCCCCACCCACACGACATACCTGTATAATACAGTCAACAAAAATAGTATCGCACACCTTATCGCAAGTATCAATCTGAAACGTGCACGAAGCATTGTTATTTATGGAGCACCCAATGATTATATGTGCAAATATTAGCCTTGGTAATCATGGGGGCTCGAAATCGCACCAAATCATATTATGGATGTTGTGTTTTTTAAGACACTAGGTTAATAGATTCGTGTGTGTCCTACAAAACCGGTTCATTTTCACAGCCATTGTACCCCAGGTGTGCGATACTTTTTTTTTTTTTTTTTTTTTTTTTTTTTTTTTTTTGGGGGGGGGGGAATGTACCTCAGTTAACCATAGCACCAGACAATGGTGCTGTATACCAAGTAAGCCATTACAGAGATACTGGGTTTTGGCAGCCAGTGTCAGGTGATGTGTGAGGGCTGTTGTGTTCAGCCCTCTGTTGTTTTGTAGGTAGAATAATGGGCATCAGGAACGGGCCTGCTAGTTTAGTCCCAAAGTTCGATAGCTTAAAAATAAATAAATAAAAATAGGGGGAAAATGTTATATCAGGATTCTGGGTGCAGCAAACGATCGTGTTATCAAAACAAAGACTGCAAAAATATAGGCACGTCCACAGTGTCTGGGCCATGCATGTTTAGCTGCTCTGACTCTGCTGACGTGACATGCAGGTTGGCCACATACACCGGTAATGTAATGATCTCAACTGTTCCATAAACGATGGTCAGAAATAGGGTGCCCACACACACCTTCGCCTTCTTATACTGAACACCTTCAGCAATGCAAGGTTTATTTTAGGATATTCAACATGGGACTGACCTCTTGTACTGAAGGGGCTAATGAAGGCTACATCTAACCTCTCCAGTTCGAAAGCTCTCTTCTAGGCTGAACAATATATTCTGGTAGTAAGAAAAATAAATAAATATAATACTAATACTAATAATAATAATAATAATGATAATAATAACTAGAACGCCGGGAAATTCTCATATGACAATTTTTGTAAGGAAAAACTTCCCACAGCCACTGTCTAGCCCTGAGCCTATTAGGTGACACCTTGAATATTAGAATAAGTCCCAAATTTTGACCCCAAGCGATCCCAGAGAATAATCAACGGATTGGAACCAAAGGCCTACCCCTCTCCGCAGTGCGGCTGTCGTTAGGCTGTACTGCAGTAAAATTTCAGCTTGCTAGCTTAAGTGGCTTCTGAGACAGCGTACAGGAATCTGTTTCCTACATTTTGAATAATATCCGGTGATCCGACTGGTGGATGGTCATCCGGCCAGAGGAGGCGATTAATCTCGCAAAGTTTGAAGGCCCTAGGCCAGTAAGCCTCTGAGTAATAATGGTTATGAACTTTTTAAGCGGAAAGAAGAATAAGAATATTGACAAAAATAAAGTTTCCTCAGCGATGTGGGAAGATTTAATAGTAGCGGCAATAACAAAGACGTGGTGAGGCTAAAGGAATTAAGAGTGCGAACTATAGTGTCTTTGTTGTATATCAGTGAGTTTGCTTGAGTGTGTGTATGTATGCGTCTGTCTCTCTGTCTCCCTGCATGTCCATGTCCTCGCTTTTGTGGTCCTGTCTTACTGTACTGTATGTATGTCCTTCTGCGTGTTTGCGGTCTTTCTGACTGTGTGTGTGTGTGTGTGTGTGTGTGTGTGTGTGTGTGTGTGTGTGTGTGTGTGTGTGTGTGTGTGTGTGCCTGGCCATCACACAGATGCGGCGGCGAGGCTGCACCTGGGAGGCGGTGTTGTCTATTTCATATGCACCTTTACACCACTTCCTTTGCTACTTTTTTTGCGTTATACATCTTACTACTATCTTTTTGTCTTTTTAATATTGACACCACATCATCATGATCGCCATCATCGTATTCAATGTAATCATTATCAACAGCCTGAAACAGTCCACTACATAACGACAGTTTTTCCATCCAATCCCAGCTTATTTTTATAATTTCTCTATTTCATTTCTCCATCATGTATTCTGTCTGCTTCTCCCTCTCACTTCCTCTTTGGGTTGTCATTTCTTCAAACAGGTTCTCTGTTATTTCCCCTTTGCAAGATGTGACTTACTAATATCCATACCTTTTTTTTTTTTTTTTTTTTTTTCGTATTCTGTGCTTTGGTCTGTTCTCAATTACAAGATTTTTTTTCCCCGATCCCTCTGTGTAATCCAGTCAATGTTTAATCCTTCACTCCTCATTTATTAGGAGCGTAGAGGCCCTGAGCAAGACTACTCAGTCCAGGCATTTAAGGCACGGGTGGGTAGTTACCTGCCAATGAATGGCATTATGTGAGCAATTAATCCCAACAACCACTAAGACACAATACACGTAAAATTGTTTTCTTTCATTTTAATGAAATTTTCATGCAGAGCTTTCCAAACCAAATTAAAGCCAAGTTGGATAAAAATCATCCAAGATAACTTGCAATTTATGGCAGCTGCAATTTATCAACAGACCATCCATGTTATAGTCTATTTGATTGACCTGTACAGCTGAGATGTATGCGGCAAGTAGGGTGTGTTTGATACGCGGCTGCTGATTGGCCGCCGATGATGTCATTGAAGTAAATGCAGGCATGTACTGTTGTGCAACATGCGGACGTAGGTGTACACTGTGGGTGGATATTATAATGCAACATGCGGACGTAGGTGTAGACCGTGGGTGAATGCAGTGCAACATGAGGACGTGGGTGAACACCGTAGGTGAATAATTACTTGAAACGTCACTCATCGTTTTATGAAACTTTATAATCAACTTTTTTTTTTTTTAAATATAACAGTAAACTTTTCAAGCTAATTTTGACCTCTTTAGCTTCGGAAATTATTCAATATTTAAACTGGTTGCTTATAGTCCAAGCAGTTTACAAATATAGATATATGTGCTAAAATAAGAAGAGCTGTATATTTACATCATCGGCGGCCAATCAGCAGCCGCAAATCAAACACACCGTACTCGGCCCATGCATCTCAGCTGCACAGGTCAGTCTAATAGACTATAGTAACCACTAGCCCAGTGGTTTTGTGAGTGCTTCTTTGGTTTAGAACCCTAGAAGGGAACGTTGGATTTTCTCTCTATTAGATCAGCATCCAAGTGAGCAAGGCTGAAATTTAATTGTGTGGAGCTGTGGTGGCGCAATTGGTAGCGTACTCGTATCGCAGTGGGTTTGACCCCAAGCAGTGGCCGACATTTACTGTAAAGTGGGTGTTAGTAGTATGCTCTTCATATGCATGTTTTTGTCCGCACGTGTCTGTCCTGCCAATGCCATATACAGACTCTAACATAAACATAACCATTATATCATTTTGACTATCACATGCACCACTGTACCTACAGACAATCTTCCCCGTTCGCACTTCGCCAGCATGGAAAGACTTAATTCTGATTATTACTTTCTGCCCGGGGAGAGTGGGTCCGGTCATGTAGGGGACCTAAAATGGACTGATACAATGATATGATTTTATATATGTTTCCCACATCTATGTTTGTGCCCACTACCTTTATTTCCAGTCCAGTAGCTGTTGTATTAAGTTAGTGCCAGTGCATGTGTTTAGTTTGGCTTGTCTGTCTGTCATTATGTTTACTAGCAAGATTATGAAAGATCTGTTGGATAGAACTGCATTAAATTTGGCATAATGATTTAGGGCCATCAGAGGAATGTGATTAATATTTGACCGAAAAAGGACATATATCAAACCTCAAGAGCAAGGGCAACTCATAGACTTTTGGTACGATTTTGACCAAATTTGATGGAAGAATTGAAGGACAGGAGAGGATGAAGTGATTCAGTTTTGAAAACAGTCGGTCAAAGCTACAAGTCACAGGGAAAGGTTAACAGTTCGGTCCTTAACATCAAACTGATGGAATAGGTTAAGGTTAGCTAAGGATGAAATGACTTTATCAGAATATGTCGAAGGTCAAGGTTGCAAGGTAACAATAACTTACACATTTTGATTTCAAAGGGATCGAACTTGGTAGACGTACTGAGAATAAGTTAAGGATGAGGTAAGTCGATTTTGAGAGCAATCCAAGTTCAGAGGAACAGAAGACGGTCAAAGGTTCAGCGGGAGTGGCCGAACGGCTGTTACCCTCGCTGAGTACACTTTCTTGTGTTCGCACTGTGTTACATTTTTGTCGACTGTGTTAGTATGAAATTGTTATTCTTGTTCGTTTCTTTTCAAGTAAGTGATTGATCAATCCTCCGATGCAGAATGGTATCAATTTCGGCAACTTTCCCTACACAATAGCGCGTGATTCACCCTGTGTGTGTGTGTGTGTGTGTGTGTGTGTGTGTGTGTGTGTGTGTGTGTGTGTGTGTGTGTGTGTGTGTGTGTGTGTTGACTTAACGATGACAACAAGAAACCATTCCTACCAAACTGAATTCCACTGGAAATGGCATATTTGTCGTATCTTTTCATATGTGTGTGTGTGTGTGTGTGTGTGTGTGTGTGTGTGTGTGTGTATGTGTGAATTCCCCTTGGACTATAAGATGGATTTGAATGAAGCTTCGCAGGTGAGTTCGTTTGGTTACTCCGAAGGTCTTCCCCTATAAAGAATTTTCCAACCATGATTTTTAGGGGATCAGCCCCCTCACAAGAAAAAAAAAAAATCTCTGGAATAAAAAAAAAAAAAAATAGGCAGATATGGCTTTCAAATCAATGGCCTCTCATCCTTAATGCGATATTTGGGACACCTGATCTCCCCAGTGCTTCTTTGGGGAGTCAGCCTCCTCCCAAAAATAATAACGATCAGAAGTAGTGAAAATTGAGCATATGGAGTTCAACGAAAATTTCTCAGATTAGTTCGTTTGTTCCCTTGATAATGTCTTCCACTATATAAAAATATTCACCAATATATTTAGGAGTGTCAGCTCCCCTTCAGACTTATAAAGGATACACATTTGGGGAAGGAGGGCAGATATCACTTTGATATCTTAGTACAAGTTGCAGAACTGGTCTCCATAGGCTAACTACAACCACCACCACCACCACCACCACCACTGCTACTACTACTACTACTACTACTACTACTACTACTACTGTACTACTACTACAATACTACTACTACTACTACTACTGCTACTATTACTACTACTACTGCTACTACTACTACTACTACTACTACTATTACTAGTGCTACTACTATTTTGCAATTCTTTCAAATCGGCATGCATATTGCAGGACTGGGTATGCAGTTTCCATGTTTTCTCTGAAAGCATAGGAAGGAACTGCACGTCTACTATATTTAGAGTTATATTAAGTCACCTGCCTTTATAACCCTTCCTCTTTCTCCATTCCCACAGGCGGCAGATTCTACTGAAGGTGTCCACAGCGAGGGATTTGGTGGCCGGCTGTCTCGACCAGGTTAGGGCCGGGGAGCGAGCCCTTACAGCCCTCGCAGCCCCCAGCCCTCATCCACCCTCATCTTACAATCCTCACCCCTCATGTCATCGCCCTAACCCCTCCTCACTCTATGAACGTCACATTTCACCTGCTCTTCTTGCAACCTCTAGCCCTTATTCATCACCCTATAGCCTTCACCCCTCACCCATCCTACCTTCCAACACCACCCCAGGATATGAACAGACAGCCCTTTCTCAGCAACCCACAACCCTCACCCAACGACTCTCACCCCTCACCCAACAACCCTCACCTATCATCCAACACTCCTCACCACTCATCCAACAACCCTCACCCCTAACTCAACATCCTTCACCCCTAACTCAACATCCCTCACCCCTCAATGGCCACTGTTTTCACCCATCCAAGGAGCTTACTGTGGCAGCCCTCAGTTCACAGCCCTCATCGTCGGAGCCTGCCTTCACTTCCCACCCGCACTCCTCACCCATCCCGTCACCTCCAGTCAGTACCATCAAGTAAGTTCACTGGTAATCTTGAATAACATATTCGGTGTTTTATGGAACGTACAGTCATGGAAAAAAAAAGAAGTTGGCCCACTCTTTCATTTCATCAACTAAAACTGCATTTTTCTGTTGCCAGTTTTACTTGTCAAATAACTTCTTCACCGATCATGCTCCAGAAGCTGCAGGAAAACTGACCATGACCAGTTTTCTTCTGTCCATTCCTTATTGTCAATGGTAGAATGGGCGGGGCAATGACAATATGGAAACACTGAATGAGAGATCAGAGTACTACAGAGCCTCCGATGTTTTTTGTTATAATAAAACACACTAAAATGGTCTCTTGACCCCTAACCGGTTCTTTTAGTGGCCTTTTATATGTCTGAGTTGCATTGATTCACATTGTTCATACATCATGAGCCTTCTAAGCAACTCTGTTTACCTGCTTACATTTACCAGTTGAATCATCGTTATATATATATATATATATATATATATATATATATATATATATATATATATATATATATATATATATATATATATATATATATATATATATATCAGCCGTTTGAGTTTTCACTGCAGGACCGGCCTATCCCGACCGAAGTGGGGACGATACAACCAATGTAACTCTATCAAGTGGCTTAGGCTGTCTGGTAGATTGTATGTAGGGTTAGAAGTGCAAGTGTAATTGTAGTGTTGTAGTGGCTTTGGATATGTGTGTGTAGTCTGTTAACCAAGTGTAATCGGCCAACGCAAGCCGACTGGGTACAAGCATACTTTATAGTATGCGACACAATGGTTCAACTACAGCACCCCTTATGTCCGCCAAAGCAGTAAGTGGCCGGAAGAACGCTCTCAAAGTTAATGACGCTGGCGGGGCGCGAACCCTCGTTCTTCACTGTACGAAAACGCACACTTTACCACTGTACCACAAAGGCTCCATATATATATATGTATATATACACGTGTGTGTGTGTGTGTGTG